>NC_091587.1:6919034-6931534 GCF_042767895.1 Penaeus vannamei | reverse complement strand
AGAAAAATAAATTATATTTTTGATTGATTGATAGATATGCATTTAATTCTGTGTATATAGATGTCTGTTTATACGAATATGCATTTAATTCTGTGTATATAGATGTCTGTTTATACGAATATGCATTTAATTCTGTGTATATAGATGTCTGTTTATACGAATATGCATTTAATTCTGTGTATATAGATGTCTGTTTATACGAATATGCATTTAATTCTGTGTATATAGATGTCTGTTTATACGAATATGCATTTAATTCTGTGTATATAGATGTCTGTTTATACGAATATGCATTTAATTCTGTGTATATAGATGTCTGTTTATACGAATATGCATTTAATTCTGTGTATATAGATGTCTGTTTATACGAATATGCATTTAATTCTGTGTATATAGATGTCTGTTTATGCGAATATTCATTGGGTTGGGCCTGGCACAATTTTAACAAGCCGGCCGTATATCTCACAAAAAGTTGGCCACCCATGAACCATAGAGGACTTTCCATCATATGTACTCGGTTCAAAGTGTATCTATGGATACTTAAGAATACGTTGCGTGTTAGTAAGTGCAGGATAAGTGTGATGAATGAATCTAGAGTTTGGCGTAGGAGAGAAAGAAGAAGGAGAAGAAGAAGAAGAAGAGGAAGAGGAAGAGGAAGAGGAAGAGGAAGCGGAAGAGGAAGAGGAAGAAGAAGAAGAAGAAGAAGAAGAAGAAGAAGAAGAAGAAGAAGAAGGAGGAGGAGGAGGGGGAGAATACGAGGAGGAAGGAGGAGGAGGTGGAGACTGCGAAGAGGAAGGAGAAGGAGAAGAATACGAAGAAGAAGGAGGAGGAGGAGGAAGAGGAGTATACGAAGAAGAAAAGGAAGGAGGAGGAGAATACGAAGAAGGAGGAGGAGGAGGAAGAGGAGTATACGTAGAAGAAAAGGAAGGAGGAGGAGAATACGAAGAAGGATGAGGAGAATATGAAGGAGGACGAGAAATCGAAGAAGAAGGAGGAAGGGGAGGAGAATGCGAACAAAATGAAGGAGGATAATATGAAGAAGAAGGAGGAGGGGGAAAGGAGAATAAGAAGAAGAAAAAGAAGGAGGAGGAGGATATGAAGAAGAAGAAGGAGGAGGAGGACACGAAGAAGAAGAAGAAGGTAGACGAAGAGAATACGTTGATGAAGAAGGAGGAGGAGGATACGAAGAAGAAGAAGGAGGAGGAGAAAGAGGAGAATACGAAGAAGAAGAAGGAGGAGGAGAAGAAGTAGAAGGAGGAGGATACGAAGTAGAAGAAGAAAAAAAAGAAGGATACGAAGAAGAAGAACTAAAGGGAGAAGGAGGATGAGAAGACGAAGAAGTTTGAGGAGGATAAGAGAAGAAGAAGAAGAAGAAATAACAATATTCGAGGGATCAATCTGATTTTGAGAAAGAGAAGAGAGTTTTTCCGGGCGTTGCTGTGTAAAATAATAAAAAGGGGGATGTTACCAGTTGCAAATTGTGGTTGAATAATGGAAAAAGCACTGTCACCTCGGATAATTTGAGACTCACAAACTGTCGACAAAAGAGAATACGACTAAAAAAAAAGAAAGAAAGAAAAACGATTAAAAACAATGCATATGCCTTAAAGAAATATATATATACAAAAGAGCATACTACTTAAAAAACAAATAAATAAAACAAAATGCACAAACTCCAAAAAACTAAAGAAAATAAAAAAATAAACAAAAAAAATAAAAATAAAAATTAAATTACCATCAAGATCCCCAACTAGCAATGCAAATGAGACCTCTCCTGACCTCCGCAAGCCTTATGGTGTCTATGCATGCAAAGTCTACATAGAAATTGCGACCGGGTTTAAGCGGGTCCCATGTGGGCTGCCCGCTGACCCCGGAATGGGCTGACCTTTTGGGACCATTACGGGTAAACAAAGAATTATCTCAGCAGATGGATATATAGATATATAAATATGTATGTATGTATGTATATACATACATATATATATATATATATATATATATATATATATATATATATATATATATATATATATATATATATATATATATATGCATAGACATAAATGTGTGTATGTATATATATATATATATATATATATATATATATATATATATATATATATATATATATATATATGTGTGTGTGTGTGTGTGTGTGTGTGTGTGTGTGTGTGTGTGTGTGTGTGTGTGTGTGTGTGTGTGTGTGTGTGCATATCAATATCTATATATGTATATATACACATACATGCATGTATATACATATATATATGAATATATATTTATATATATGCATATACAGACATTTATATACGTATGTATATATATATATATATATATATATATATATATATATATATATATATATATATATATATATATATATATACTTACTATCTACAACGCTTTTAAATCGCTACAATCAGTTTACCAAAAGATAAAAACAAATGAAGAACTGGCTGGCAGGGGCGACTAGCCAGACGCCCATTCAGGTACGTGGCCAACACGTCAAAGAAAAAAGGAGAAAGTGAGAAAAGAGAGAGACAGAGAGAACAGGAGAAAGTGAGAAAAGAGAGAGACAGAGAGAACAGGAGAAAGTGAGAAAAGAGAGAGACAGAGAGAACAGGAGAAAGTGAGAAAAGGGAGAGAGAGAAAAGGAGAAAGTGAGAAAAGAGAGAGACAGAAAGAACAGGAGAAAGTGAGAAAGGAGAGAGACAGAAAGAACAGGAGAAAGTGAGAAAAGAGAGAGATAGAGAGAACAGGAGAAAGTGAGAAAAGAGAGAGACAGAGAGAACAGGAGAAATTGAGAAAAGAAAGAGACAGAGAGAACAAGAGAAAGTGAGAAAAGAGAGAGACAGAGAGAACAGGAGAAAGTGAGGAAAGAGAGAGACAGAGAGAACAGGAGAAAGTGAGAAAAGAGAGAGACAGAGAAAAAAGGAGAAAGTGAGAAAAGAGAGAGACAGAGAGAACAGGAGAAAGTGAGAAAAGAGAGAGACAGAGAAAAAAGGAGAAAGTGAGAAAAGAGAGAGACACAGAGAACAGGAGAAAGTGAGAAAAGAGAGAGACACAGAGAACAGGAGAAAGTGAGAAAAGAGAGAGACAGAGAGAACAGGAGAAAGTGAGAAAAGAGAGAGACAGAGAGAACAGGAGAAAGTGAGAAAAGAGAGAGACAGAGAGAACAGGAGAAAGTGAGGAAAGAGAGAGACAGAGGGAACAGGAGAAAGTGAGAAAAGAGAGAGACAGAGAGAACAGGAGAAAGTGAGAAAAGAGAGAGACAGAGAGAACAGGAGAAAGTGAGAAAAGAGAGAGACAGAGAGAACAGGAGAAAGTGAGAAAAGAGAGAGACAGAGAGAATAGGAGAAAGTGAGAAAAGAGAGAGACAGAGAAAAAAGGAGAAAGTGAGAAAAGAGAGAGACAGAGAGAACAGGAGAAAGTGAGAAAAGAGAGAGACAGAGAGAAAAGGAGAAGTGAGAAAAGAGAGAGACAGAGAGAACAGGAGAAAGTGAGAAAAGAGAGAGACAGAGAGAACAGGAGAAAGTGAGAAAAGAGAGAGACAGAGAGAACAGGAGAAAGTGAGAAAAGAGAGAGACAGAGAGAACAGGAGAAAGTGAGAAAAGAGAGAGACAGAGAGAACAGGAGAAAGTGAGAAAAGAGAGAGACAGAGAGAACAGGAGAAAGTGAGAAAAGAGAGAGACAGAGAGAACAGGAGAAAGTGAGAAAAGAGAGAGACAGAGAAAAAAGGAAAAAGTGAGAAAAGAGAGAGACAGAGAGAATAGGAGAAAGTGAGAAAAGAGAGAGACAGAGAAAAAAGAAGAAAGGGAGAAAAGAGAGAACAGAGAGAACAGGAGAAAGTGAGAAAAGAGAGAGACAGAGAGAACAGGAGAAAGAGAAAAGAGAGAGACAGAGAGAACAGGAGAAAGTGAGAAAAGAGAGAGACAGAGAACAGGAGGAAGTAGGAAAAGAGAGAGACAGAGAGAACAGGAGAAAGTGAGAAAAGAGAGAGACAGAGAGAACAGGAGAAAGTGAGAAAAGAGAGAACAGGAGAAAGTGAGAAAAGAGAGAGAGAGAGAGAACAGAACAAAGTGAGAAAAGAAAGAGACAGAGAGAACAGGAGGAAGTGAGAAAAGAGAGACAGAACGAACAGGAGAAACGGAGAATCCTGCAACAGGCGCCAATTTCGGGAAAATGGCATATCTCCCACAGAATTCGCGTGGGTGAATTCCTCTACTTATGCGCACTTTATAAGTAGTTTCGTGAAGAATACTTCTACAGATTAATCACTTGGATTATGCACTTAGATCATGAAGATGACTCGACAGATACAGCTCCTTTTATATGAAAATTCCGAAACGTCACACTTCTGTATATATATCACTGATATTATGACTTTGTGTCGTATATCTTTCTCTTCAATTTATCGCGTATCTTAACTTGCCAAAATAAGTAGTTTTTGTGGCATATGACAGCTGATGAATGACTATCTCTGACAGCGAAATTAGCATGCAGATGACAAGTTCAAGTAAGAAAATGGCGGGAGATTGAACACTGGTCTTGAGTTAATTCTCTGAGGAGTTTATTTGCCCTCTCTGATGTTTTATTTCTCTCTGTTTCTTCAGTATTTAGCTTTTTTCCCCTCTTTCTTTGTGATTCTCTTTCTATAACTATTTTTTCCCCTATTTCTGGATTTCTAAGTCTCTGTCTGTCACCCTTGCTCTCTCTTTCTCTCTCTCTCATTTTATCTCCCCCATTCTCTCTCTCTCTCTCTCCTTTTCTCCCCACCCCCCATTTTCTCTTTCTTCCTTTCTCTCTTTCTCTGCCTTTCTCTCATTCGCATACTTTCCATCACCGTCTCTCGTATCACGCAAATCATTTACATTCTTACTATTCAAACTCTAGAAATTATCGCACAATATATTTGTACAGGAAGTAGGCCTATTTTTTCCCGGTAACCCTTCCTGTTTATATATATCCGCGAGTAGGCCTATATACCATGAATTCCTCACGACACCATCGTATATAAAACACTATACCTAACTTACACAAGTCTTACGTTCATTGACTTCTTACATATATGAGTAACTGTTTATATAAGTCTATTCGTTTCTCATAATGTTGTATTGTATGTGCATATAGATATAAATAAGTAGATAAATTAATAAATGTATATAAAGGAAAAAAATTGTTTTACACCCCTTTTCACTTGTGAATCCATATCATTTTAATAAAGTTACGCTAAATATAAAAAAAAAGAAAAACAAAAACACATCAATCTTGCTTTTTCGAACTTGGCATTCACATAATTTTTCACATAAGAAGCATTTATATTTTGATAAAGCTTTCATCTTTTATTCTTAAAGACAAAAACAAACCAAAAAAGTTTATAACAACACTCTTAAAGCCAATTCCATTTGCATAAATCTCTCCAAGAGTACAGCGTCACACAAAAGTCTTTTAATGAATCGAAGCTTCGAATCTGTCTCACCGTGTGCAAAAAGTGTCGTTTGAAGCGGGTTTTCGAACCGGAATTCGAAGCAGGTTTGACAAAAGTTTTGACCGTGACTGTACCTCATTCATCTCTCTCTGTCTCAGCTCCGTCGAAAGCATAACAGGTTCAGAGACGATGCATGCAAACAGACTGTAGCATTATGTAAGTCATCAATCAGTCGGCTACTTGCACAGCTGAGCCCGCCCACGCGAAAATGACAAGGGGCGGCATCAGATATCGCCCACACACGCCCATGAACAAAAGATTGCATGATTTTTTGTGCCTTTAGGTCTCTTTTCGTTACGATTCTGGGATCTTTGACGAAAATCTTGAGTCGTAAATGGTCGGTTATTTATATATTTATCTCTTTTCTTTACTGTTTGAAGCATTGTGAAGTGTGAATCAAGTCCTATGATCACGAGAAATAGTATAACATTAAGTCCTTTCATGTCGAATATAAGTAGTAAAAGTCTGTCTTCTGGTTCTTAATTTACTAATCTTTTTGTTTTGACTCCACTTTCACTTTCTGGTCGACTTCTTGTTAATTGGAGGGAAGAGTGAGATTTGATAACCTTAAGTCCTATGCTCAGACTAGAAATGACCTAAAGAAAAAATCCCATGATTCATATTATCAAATATTATCAGTCGTTCTAAATTATTTAATTATTTTCCTCCTTTGTATTCTGGTTTGAATCCATGAGGCAAAAATTATCCCCTATGGTATTTGCTACATTTTCGTTCCTTCTAATCATCCAGTTTCCTTTAGGAGGCATAAGTCTTTTGATTTAATGTCTGGTGTTATTTCCTCCTTTTTTTCCATTCTGGTTTTCCTTCATGGACCGTAAACTGATCTCCGGAGAGGAGCTTGGGGCTTATTTGACCTTTTGACCTTTGGGCTAAAACGTAAAACTTCGAAACTGATGCTATAGCTAAGTACTATTTCTTAGTACTTAGTTATGTATTTTCTTTTATTATTATTATTATTCCACAGCCTTTGACTCATATTTCTTAGTGCTTAGTTTTTTTCCACAGCCTTTGACTCTTATATCTCAATACTTAGCTATTGTCTTTTTTTAAGTGTATGTGTGTGTGTGTGTGTGTCCACAACCTTTGACTCTCATTCTCCGAGGTGATAATGCTTTTTTTTATTTTTTAACCACATTTTGCAACCGTCATTCAACCTTGAACGAATCCGCAAGCACGCATCTGCCAGCGTTGTCATGCACGTTCATACAGGATCACAAGCACAACTAATACAGCTAAGATACAGCTGCTTATAGGCTGTACCTCGAGGCTGTGACCCATGCTACATCAGGGATCGCGTGCAGGGGACTACAGGACGGAGAGGAGGTTAGAGGGAGGATTACCAAGTCCTACGAAGGATGCGGGTCGTAGGAGGCGTGGCTACAACACGCGACCGTCCTTTGCGATGCCCAGGAATTACCGTTGGCGTCGTCCGGGTATAAATTTGAGGAAGAAATAAGAAAAAAGTACCCCGATCTCCGATTTCTTTCCATTTCTTGGGTTTATCTTCGTGAATACTACTCACTCTACACGCCTTTTCAGTCCATGTATTCATATTTGTTATTTATTTCTAATTATCTACCATGATTTTTATTTTTTTTTTCATTTTATTTATTCATTTATCATTATCATTTTTTTGAGGGGGATTCGAAATGACTCGAGCTGTCTCCTACAAGCATGACACACACACCGTGCTTGAGACAGGTGTTCATCTTCAAAGCACAGTGCTCCTCTTGTCCCGCAGCTGCACACAGTATACGAATCCTGCACTAGATGGCATGATTAACGATCCTGTAACAAAGTGCCATGCTGGACAGTGTTGCAGGCTGGTGTGAGTCATACGGGGCCTACAGCAGATGGAACCTGCGATGGTTGTTTGTCTCCTTCGGGTTGGCAACGCTGTTTGTGCCTACAATACGGGCATAAGTGTAGTTATCTGTGCTTTATTTATAAGCATCTTGATAACGGTTGTTAGACGGCATGCGAGACACACGGGCATATTAGAGGCATTGCCATTCCAGGAAAGTGTACTCCAGGGTGAAAAAGTGGACTTGCCTTCACGTAGAAAATCCGAGGTGATTTTTAAGCCCTTTTTTAATGGAGAGGAGGGTGGGGAGGGGGGGTAAAGTTTTTGTCTCGTATCCCCTCGAAAAAATCATGTTCCAAGTACCGTAGATTTCTCATAGACCGAGCAACGTCATAAAACCCAAGGAACGTTTCATTCATAAATAATAATAATAATAATAATAATAATATAATAAGCCCATTCATGAAAAAAATGGGTACTTACTGAGCCCACTGTTTACTTCCACCACCTTATCTTCGCCAACTTCCTCATTCCACCGATAACGACCGAACTACCTCCCTCCTCGTTAAGCTAATGAAAGGAATCGTTTACAGCAGAGAAACGACCCAACAGTCTCCTCATCATGCAGTGGTTTCGTAATTAATGGTTCTTCGGGTGACAGGACAGGGTGCGTGTTGGTACTAATAGTGCGGTACGAGAGTGGTTGCCGCGTTGCACGTAATGGTACCCACCGAGACTGTTGCTGCGCGTGAGGCTTGGCTGAGGGCCTGTAGGGTAGTTGCAACGAGGAGGAAATGGCGAATCTTCTTGTGAATTGGCACTGGTTAGAACTTAACGGTCAGCGGAATGAAATTGTGTATGGGTGTATGTGAAGGCCAAGGGCACGGGGGCGAGTTGCCGGTTCTCTATATGTCTGTTCGCTCTCTCTCTCTCTCTTCGTCTTTCTGTTTGTCGGTGAGTTGCCGATTCTCTGTCTCTCCGTCTCTGTCTTTGTGTGTGTGTGTGTGTGTGCGTGTGTGTGTGTGTGTGTGTGTGTGTGTGTGTGTGTGTTTGTGTGTGTGTGTGTGTGTGTGTGTGTGTGTGTGTGTGCGCGTCTCTCTCTCTCTCTCTCTCTCTCTCTCTCTCTCTCTCTCTCTCTCTCTCTCTCTCTCTCTCTCTCTCTCTCTCTCTCTCTCTCTCTCTCTCTCTCATTTATTTCTCCCTGGATCATTAACAACAACGAATATTTACAAACAGAAATAAAATACACCCTTTCAAAAAAATAATCGAAATACAATCTATATTCAAATCCATTACAACGAGAGCAAAAGAACAAAAAATAGAAATAAATAGATAAACGGATAAGAAATAAAAAAAAATACATGGCAACCCCTCCGCTCATCTTCGACGTGCCAGAAGGCGAGAGGAAGGAGACGCAGCGAGCATCCTTACTACAGCATCCACTCGCCTCTCGTTGTTATGAATGGAAGCCATTTGGTCGTTTACAATAACGATCACTGAGATAATGAGCGGTTTTGGACGAGCCACACTATTCACGGGGATTTGATAATTACTATATTCATTACGATTTACAGATCGATGTGGCGTGTTTTGTTCTATCTGTCGATTAATAATTCGATATAAAGATACGTTTTTATTTAGAGATACGTTGCGAGGATATAAAAAGACCAAAAACAAGCACATTCAAAAAACATCTTTTAGTCATTAAGAGCATGCAAATCTAACGTACAAGAGAACACAGAAATTGCGAAAACGTGTTTTATGTTTTAATTGTCGAAAGATGTCAGGCACGTTTGAGACGAAGAAAAATAATGAGAGGTTCCAGCGGGTATGAGGGTTTTGCTAGCTTTTTGGTCTGGGGCACCATGGGCACGGGGGAGGGGGGTAGGGGGTAGGAGAAGGCGAAGGACATGAAGGGGGGGGGGGAGGAGAAGGGGAAGGGCGGGACATGAAGGGAGGGGTAGGAGATGGGTATGGGCGGGACATGCAGGGAGTGGGGGGAGGTAGGAGATGGGTTGGGTTAGGGGCATATAGGAGGGTAGGAGAAGGGCATGGCGGGCAAAGGAGCAGGAGAAGGGTAGGAACAGGGCATAGGGGCAAAAGAGCAGGAGAAGGGGAGGAGCAGGGCGTAGGGGCAAAGGAACAGGAGGAGAAGGGTAGGTACGGGGCACGGAGGGAGAAGGGCATGATGGGGAAGGGTCGAGGAGGGTAGGGGTACTGCATGGGGGGGGAGGGGAGGCATGGGGAGTTAGAAATTATCTTGGCGTCGGGTGTTCGTTGTCAAGGTCACTCCGCAGGCAAGGTCATGGAGAAAGAGGGTTGTCATATAACCCGAGTGGAGAGAGCGATAACATGGGAGGTGATGTGTTATTTCTTTTTATACTTCTCTTGTTATTGTCATTCGCTTCTTCTCTTTCTCCTGTTTCTTCTTTTCTTCTACTCCTTTAAAGTCTTCTTCTCTTCCTCCTCCTTCTCCTTCTTCTTCTTCTTCTTTTTCTCCTTCTTCTTCTCCTCCTCCTCCTCTTCTCCTCTCCCCCCTCCCCCTCCCTCTCCCTCCCCTCTCTCTCCCCCCTCCTCCTTCTCCTCCTCCTCCTTTTCCTTCTCTTACTCCTCTATTCTTCGTGTTCCCTTTCATATTATTTCTTCTTCCCTTTCTTCCTCTTCTTTTTCTTCATTTTCTCTATCCTCATTTTCTCTTCATTTTAAGGAGAAACTCACGAAAAACCCGTAAATATTCGACTTCCAAAAAAACATTCATAAAAATCAAACTTCTCTAAGTTACAAAAACACAACATCTCGCCAAATTAACCCTTATGACATCAGCTGATATTTCATGACTGCAAAAGGGCACCAGATGTCAAATTCATGACAAGTTAAGCGACTGTTTATGACTTTGTGCGTTTAAGAAATTGTGTGACTTGGAGTTCGTGTGCTGTGAGTTGTTTACAAATGTTACTGTATGCTATTTGGGTTGTTATAGTTTGCGGTGATGGTGAGGGGGGGGGTGATGATGGTGGTGGCGGGGTTGGTGGTGGTGGTGGGGGGGGGTTGGTGGTGGGGTTGGTGGTGGTGGTGGTGGGGTTGGTGATGGTGGTGGTGGCGGTGGTGGTGGGGTTGGTGGTGGTGGTGGGGTTGGTGGTGGTGGTGGGGTCTGGTGGTGGTGGTGGGGTCTGGTGGTGGTGGTGGGTTTGGTGGTGGTGGTGGTGGTGGTGGGGTTGGTTGGTGGTGGTGGTGGGGTTGGTGGTGGTGGTGGTGGTGTGGTTGGTGGTGGTGGTGGGAGGGGGGGTTGGTGGTGGTGGTGGGGTTGGTGGTGGGGGGGGGGGTTGGTGGTGGTGGTGGGGTTGGTGGTGGTAGTGGGGTTGGTGGTGGTGGTGGGGTTGGTGGTGGTGGTGGGGTTGGTGGTGGTAGTGGGGTTGGTGGTGGTGGTGGGGTTGGTGGTGGTGGTGGTGGCGGTGGGGGGGGGGTTGGTGGTGGTGGTGGTGGGGTTGGTTGGTGGTGGTGGTGGGGTTGGTGGTGGTGGTGGTGGTGGTGGTGGGGGGGGGGGGTTGGTGGTGGTGGTGGGAGGGGGGGTTGGTGGTGGTGGCGGGGTTGGTGGTGGGGGGGGGGGGGTTGGTGGAGGTGGTGGGGTTGGTGGTGGTAGTGGGGTTGGTGGTGGTGGTGGGGTTGGTGGTGGTGGTGGGGTTGGTGGTGGTAGTGGGGTTGGTGGTGGTGGTGGGGTTGGTGGTGGTGGTGGGGTTGGTGGTGGTGGTGGGGTTGGTGGTGGTAGTGGGGTTGGTGGTGGTGATGGTGATGGTGATGGTGGTGGTGGTGGTGGTAGTGGGGGTGGTGATGGTGGTGGTGGGGTTGGTGGTGGTAGTGGGGTTGGTGGTGGTGGTGGGGTTGGTGGTGGTGGTGGGGTTGGTGGTGGTGGTGGGGTTGGTGGTGGTGGTGGGGTTGGTGGTGGTGGTGGTGGGGTTGGTGGTGGTGGTGGTGGGGTTGGTGGTGGTGATGGTGATGGTGGGGGTGGGGTTGGTGGTGGTAGTGGGGTTGGTGGTGGTAGTGGGGTTGGTGGTGGTGGTGGTAGTGGGGGTGGTGGGGTTGTTGGTGGTAGTGGGGTTGGTTGTGGCAGTTGGGTTGGTGGTGGTGGTGGTAGTGGGGGTGGTGGGGTTGTTGGTGGTAGTGGGGTTGGTGGTGGTGGTGGTAGTGGGGGTGGTGGTAGTGGGGTTGGTGGTGGTGGCGGGGTTGTTGTTGGTGATAGTGGGGTTGGTGGTGGTAGTGGGGTTAGTGGTGGTGGTGGTGGTGGTGGCGGGGTTGGTGGTGGTAGTGGGGTTGGTGGTGGTAGTGGGGTTGGTGGTGGTGGTGGTGGTGGTGGCGGGGTTGGTGGTGGTAGTGGGGTTGGTGGTGGTGGTGGTAGGGTTGGTGGTGGTGGTAGGGTTGGTGGTGGTGGTAGTGGGGGTGGTGGTAGTGGTGATAGTGGGGTTGGTGGTGGTGGTGGGGTTGGTGGTGGTGGTAGTGGGGGTGGTGGTGGTGGAGGT
Organism: Penaeus vannamei; assembly: GCF_042767895.1. Lineage (NCBI taxonomy): Eukaryota > Metazoa > Arthropoda > Malacostraca > Decapoda > Penaeidae > Penaeus > Penaeus vannamei. The sequence goes on along the minus strand of NC_091587.1, from coordinate 6,919,707 downwards.
GGTGGGGTTGGTGGTGGTGATAGTGGGGTTGGTGGTGGTGATAGTGGGGTTGGTGGTGGTGGTGGTGATGATGATGGTGGTGATGGGGATGGTGGTGGTGGTGGAATGATGATGGTGCTGATTGGGTTGTTATTGTTGGTGGTGGTGCTGATGGTGATAGTGAAGTTGCTGGTGATGAAGTAGTGTTGGTGTTGGTGATGGTAGTGGTGATACTAATGATACTGGTAGAATTGGCAATGAAAAATAATGATGATAATGAGATACATTCGAGAAGTAATTTGCCTCCTTAATTTTATCCATCTATCTATCTATCTATCTATTTATCTTGTCATTTTTCGAGTTGTTTACTGCGAGAGCGCCAAGGTCAAGTGTCGCCCCAAGACAGTAACTAGTGTTGAATATATTATTTTCCTGAAGCAATCAAAACGTGAACAGAGAAAGAAACAAACAATTAGATAAATAGATAATAAATGGATAATAAATAGATAAATAATAGATAAATAATATATACATAATCAATAGATGAATAATATATACATAATGAATAGATGAATAATAGATAGATACTAAATAGATGAATAATAGATAGATAATAAAGAGATGTATAATAGATAGACAATAAAAAGATGAATAATATTTAATTGAATAAATAAACATTTACGTATACATGAGC
>NC_091587.1:6906534-6909034 GCF_042767895.1 Penaeus vannamei | reverse complement strand
GTATGATTGATTGTTATTATTCCTTTAAGTGTGGTTCTCATGTTTTGATTTTGAGAGGCGTAAACATTATATTCTGTTGACGTGTGTGTGTGTGTGTGTGTGTGGTCTCTTTGTGTTCGCGGATATGCTTTGGTGTGTTTGTTTGGGTATGTGTTTGTTTGTGTGTGTAAGCGTTGGTGGATGTTTATAATATGTGTGTGTGTGCATGCTAACGTAAATGTATCTAAATCTTTATTCATGCGCACACACGCACACACCCGCACACACACGCGGACATACATTCACACGATCACGCACACATACCCAGACTCACACACCTTAAAAAAGAAAGAAAAAGAAAAAAAAAATATATATATATATATATAAATATATATATATATATATATATATATATATATATATATATATATATATATATATATATATATATATATATATATATATATATATATATATATATATATATATATATATATATATATATATAACCTCACGACACATCAATTTCGAAATCCTCTTCACGCGAATACCCTCAAGAGATATCAAGCAATACCTCTATCCACAAGCCAAAGTGGGCATGGGAGATGACATACCCCACCTTGGCTTATCACTCCTTATCGCCTTGTTGACAGAAAGGCTATTACCACTAACTACTACGCTAGAGTTTAAGGCTCTATAAAGCATTTGGTAGAGGAGCTTGCTATCTAAGAGTTGTCAGTGGGTTTGTGCTTTTAAATGACCTCGTTGGGCAGTGGGTAGTCTGAGGTGGTGAGACGCCATCTTTGGTGAGTGTGAAGATCGACCCAACTTATGTTTTATATGTTTGTTTCTAGAACTGTCTATATTGTTTTTTACTCTCTGTACTCGTATCTATGTTTATCTCTTTTTTCTCTCTCTTTCTCTTACATATATGTGTATATATAACTATATATATATATATATATATATATATATATATACTTATTTATAGATTTATATATATACATTTATAAGCACACGCAAACAATCATCTATCTATATACAAACTGGAAAGAATCATGAAAAAAGTTTTCAAGATCCGGTATCCATTTGACATATGGATCCCAGATCTTGAAAACCTCCCCTTACAATATATATATATATATACAGAAAGAGAGAGAGAGAGAGAGAGAGAGAGAGAGAGAGAGAGAGAGAGAGAGAGAGAGAGAGAGAGAGAGAGAGAGAGAGAGAGAGACTTCATTTTATATATTTTTTAATGAAACAGAATTCAAGAATATAAACAAACCTACGATCCACCTATCGATGTATAGATGCCGGATGGTGAGAAGTTCCCTACAGCGCCAACTTCAGCCTCGTGTACTTGAACCTCGTCGGGGACACTCAGGAAACACTGAGGTCTGTTTATAATCTGTTTAATACGGCTCTTATCCCTCTCTTTCTTCCCTTTCTTCTCGTTCTCTCTCTCTCTGTCTTTCTCTGTCTATGCCTGTATGTCTCTGTCTTTTTCTCTGTCTCTGTCTCTTTCTCTCTCTCTCTCTCTCTCTCTCTGTCTTTCTCTCTCTATGCCTGTATCTCTCTGTCTGTCTCTCTCTCTCTCCCTCCCTCTCTGTTTACCTCTCTCTCTCTCTCTCTCTCTCTCTCTCTCTCTCTCTCTCTCTCTCTCTCTCTCTCTCACTCTCTCTCTCTCTCTCTCTCTTCTCTCTCTCTCTCTCTCTCTCTCTCTCTTTCTCTCTCTCTCTCTCTCTGTTTATCATTTTGAACTTTTATTCGTTCATGAGACTTCTTATCGTGGCTATATTAGTCGTTTTATTGACGGTGTTGCCATTATTGTTCTTCTTATTAAAAGTATCTCTGTTGATATTATTATTTTTTCATTGTTGACAAATAGGTTCCTTTTTTTCTTTTTCATTCGTTTTTCATTCTCCATTTCTCTCTTGCATTTTCTTATACAGTATACATATAAATGCATACATGTATACACATGCAGACACAGATGTATGAATTTACACACACACACACACACACACACAAACACACACACACACACACACACACACACACACATACACACACGCACATATATATATAAATATATATATATATATATATATATATATATATATATATAGAGAGAGAGAGAGAGAGAGAGAGAGAGAGAGAGAGAGAGAGTGAGAGATACATAAAGATAGCTATAAATATAAAAAAAATATAGATATATAAAGAGATATAGATATACAGATAGATGTAGACATGGCCGATAAATTCGTGGGCGAATATAAAAGGCGATTCAAGTTTTCCCGCTTTTTTCATTCCCTTCACCCCCCCCCCCTCCCCCCGCCATGAACCTGTCTCCTCACGTGACCTGATGGCGCCGGTGAGCCAGTTTTCTGTCGACGCTTGTGGCCGCTAAACAGTTGTCAACACGGTTCTGTTACACTATACTGGACACTATACTTGGAAAGTGATTGTGAAGCCAAGTTCTGATATCCCCTTCCTCTCTTTCTTTCTTCTCTCTCTCTCT
>NC_091587.1:6893694-6901194 GCF_042767895.1 Penaeus vannamei | reverse complement strand
ATATATATATGTATATATATATATTTTTTTTTTCTTTAATATAGTAACGATGGTAGTGATGGTAATAGCTCTAGTAGCAGGAGTGTTGTTGTTGTTGTAGTAGTATTTGTAGTATCAGCAGCAGCTGTAGTAGGAACCATGGCAGAAGTAGGCCTATCCTTAAGCTCTGGCCGGGGAACCTTGCTTGTGATAACGATTATAATGAGAAAAATGCCACAGTAGTAATAATAGTACTATTACTAGTACTAATATTGAGACCAAATCACCATAATTGGTCTTTACTATCGGCAATTATAAAGAATATGATTTTGTCATTGATAAAAAAAAAATTATATATATATATTGATACTATTCCTAATGGTAGTAATAATAAAATTAGTGATGATAAAAAGAACCGTTTCCATTTTCTCTCTTCCTGTTTTTATTTACGTTACGTTTTATATTCATGTATTTACATCAAAGACCGAGTTTTGGTAACATTCGACGCCGAGAGACGGACAAGGAAATAATCACGTTTTTTTTTTTCTTTTTTTCTTTCTTTTTTTTTTTTAATGCCAATGACCTTCATATATGTGTTATGTTCCCAATCACTATTTTGTCTCTTTTTCAGTATATATTTATTCATTCATTCGTCTATTTATATACCGTTAAAGTTATTCACTTTAACTTTTATCGGTTTCAGTAAGCTACTTATCAGTTAATTTATTTAGTTATTCAATAGTCTATTCGTTATTCAGTATTTCAGTTTTCTTATTTATCATATTATTTTTTCATCTCTTCATTCAGGATTTACTTCTTTATTTAATTATTTTGTCGTACTTCAGAATAAATTTCGTTATTCCAAATTTCAGATTAGATTGTAAGAGCAAAAATGTTCATCTAATTTTGTTTTGTCTCCCACACAGACATCAGAGAAAAAGTCACGTTTGTATTAAAATTCCTATCAACATCACTATTTTGCAAATTTGTGAAATTAACGATGCGCATTCTTGGTTGAAAGAATGAAAACTAAACCGTTAAAGTCTTTATTCTCGAATTCCTTTCAGTGCTTATGTTCTTTCAGGCATATATACTTCCCTGCTTAGTTACTGTCAACATATTTTTGGCATTTGATACACTCGCACTCAAGCCATGGCCTAGTTAACCTCGCATACATACAGAACTCCTCTTGTTGCTCTCACATAAACCGTCTCACTTGTATGGGAATAGTCCCTGTAGTGGCTCTGGGCAAAAATAACAATAACAATCCAACAGAACACTTCTGGCGCGCTACGGTACTTCACTTGGTAACATGGAGCTGGGGGTAAACACATGGTTCAAAATGGCGGACCACAAGACAAAGGGGAGTTTGTGGTCTCGCCATGGTTGTCATTAATAACAAGGGACGTGGCGGATATAGATAACCGCTGACACGAGAGAAGTGCAGTTTCGAATTATCGGAGAAAGTGCAGGGAAAGGCAAGTATGCATGGAAGAGGGGGTTGGGGCAGCCAAAGCAAACAACTCGATTTTACTCTCGGGAAAAAAAATCCTTTAGGTCAGCTGCTTATCCTTACCTTTCTTGTGCTACATTTTGTTCTTGTATTTACGCTCAACTTCGGATATGAATCCTCTTTGTTTTTATTATTATTATTATCGTAATCATCATTAATTATCATTATTATTATGATGCGTAGAATGAAAAAAATACCTGAATTCGCATACGCTGTACTGCTCTTCCCCTTTTCAAGAGACCAAAAGAGAACCATTTGTCTCGGCACTCCAGGACCCGCGACAGAACCCGAAGCAAATACCCTGTAACCAGTTCTTGAAGCCAGTTGCCTCATCCCTGTGTTCCCTGCGGCGTATCCACTTCCCCCCCCTCCCCCCCAACCCCTCAATTTAGCCTCAACACCCTCTTTTACTTAGCGTCTTTCTGCCCCGTCACTCTTTACACATTAACTATTATTAGGTCAACGTACCCCCTTGTCCCCCTCGTCCCTCAAGGGCTTTTCCCTAAACAAAGACAAGCCCCAACCTCAAGTTCTAAGTCCTTACCCGCGCCTTGTTGCCCTCCCGCGGTCGACAACACTGCAGGGCGCGCGCCGTATCTGCAGGAAGGCAAAGAGACGCCGGATGACGAAAAGCTCATCGTTCTTCGAATGTAAAAGGGAAGAACACAGAATTCGTCAGTTAAAGATATCTGAAAAAAATAAATAAATAAAGGTAAAAGAGAAGATGCTAAGGTGACGAAAACACCAGGACGTATTGATATGTATGATTACAAGAAAAATCGTTTGAATATGATAATGATCGTAATAAATGAAATGTAAAAGAACAATGGCCATGCGTCAATGCGATGGGCACCACCGATGGCAGCCCCGAAGAGGCGTCGGATGCCAGGCACGGGGAGATGCCACGCTCAGTCACTCTTTGAGTGCCACTCATCCTGGGCACTGCTCTCCCTGGCCGGTGAATACCCACCGCCGCCGCCACCAAGCGCGCTCGCTCTCTCTGTCACGGATTTAGTCTTTCATCCTAGTTCTCTGATCTTGTCCTTAAGTACCTGACGTCCGTGGATATGTGGCTGCACTCGTTAGCGCTCCTGGTGGTGGTGCTGAGGGCGGGGGCCGTACCTGTTGAGGAGGAGCAGAGCCACGTCCGCGTCACTCGACAACAGGCTACCTATGGCATTACGTAAGTACCTTTAAGCCGCAACTCATGCACACTTGGCAGAGTCTGTGGAGGTCATCGTTGTCTTCTTTTAGGGGGGCTGTTGTGCATAGAGGTTATTATTTGATGTATGACACGGTCCTTTTTGAAGGTTGCTTGTATTTTGCTTGTTTTGCGATTAAGATTTACAAGGACGTGTTGGAATACGGAATGGCAGTAAGATTTATAGCTTCATCCTTTGGGAGTCTGTTTGTTGCGAGGTTTCCTTGTTTCTTTAGAGTAAAGGTGCCGTCACACTAGCACTTTTTCCGTCATTTTTTTGTTTTTGTTTTTTTTACAATTTTCTGAACTTTTGTCCATTTTTGAGCGAATTGTCGATTTTCCAGTCAGACGATAATGATCGTTTCCGTCTGAAAACCTTTCCGTCAACTTTTTCAGCCAAGCATAGTCAGATCAAGAGCTATATTCGAGTTTGTAAAAAAATTGACGGAAAAAATGCTAGTGTGACACGGCCTTAAGAGGATTTTTTGTTTATCTTCCACTCTGACCGCACCATCAGATTTTGTTTATCAATTTATTTGTAAATAAGGCTTCAGAATATAAGCAGAGCAAGGCAGACCTCACCATGGTTATTTTTATCATTTGAAAATACATTGTATTGGTTTAAACTTACAACCAGAAAAGACCATATTTAGTCATATCTCCCCAAACATTGCGACACACAACTCCCCGTGTGAATTTCGCCTGAACTTTAACGCCGTCTCTCTGTCCTCGCCACAACCACACCACCACAACACCAACACCAAAACCATCCCCCTCGATCAGCTCCCGACCATCACCAATAAAGCGGCTACGATAACACTCCTTATAGTTTGGCGATAGTGAAGGGACGACCCGCCATCCCCACAGCGGCTACAAAGGGGGTCCTCTGTGCCTCCTCGTTGGACCCTTGTTTTAAAGATTGATTGATAGTTGTTGCGCGGGTTAAAGAACGGCCGAGGGTTGTGGCGTTGTGTTGAGCGGGGTTTCCCAAGTGCTTGTTGGTTTTGGCAGCTTGATACGGTCGTAAATCTTTGAACCAGATCGGAAGAACAACGGATTTTTTTTTTCTCTCTTTTCCTTTCACTCTCTCTGCTTGACTGACGCCTCTGTGTTGTGAATAATACACCTTTCATATCAGACTGACGATTGAGACACCGACTTATTATCTTATGTCAATCAACCTTTAAATAGCTTTTTATAGGAAGAGATGACCCGCAAGTTCAAAACCCAAAACTTTAAAATGAAAAAGGGAATTTTTTACGCTTTCTTCACCGCCTGTCACTGCGGCGCCACAATTCTCGCAGTTCCCAGCTTTGTTAAGAGTCGTGAACAAGCTTTTAAGAACTGGTGAGTGTGTTCATACATAACCTTGACTTCTATTAATCTTTGGTGAATATAACACACTAAACTTAATGAATATTAGAACAAAAGACTACACAAGGAATATATGTAGGGCTATAGATGTTAGACAAAAAGGCTACACAATATATTTTCCCCCCATACCTTTTGCTTGAAAGAACGAAATCTTGACTTTTTTCCCCTATACTTTTCCTTTCAAAGAACGAAATCTTGACTTTTTTCCCCTATACGTTTCCTTTCAAAGGACGAAATCTTGACTTTTTTCCCCTATACGTTTCCTTTCAAAGAACGAAATCTTGACTTTTTTCCCCTATACGTTTCCCTTGAAAGAACGAAATCTTGGCTTTTTTCCCCTATATGTTTCCCTTGAAAGATCGAAACCTTGACTTTTTTCCCCTATATTTTTCCCTTGAAAGAACGAAATCTTGACTTTTTTCCCCTATACGTTTCCTTTCAAAGAACGAAATCTTGACTTTTTTCCCCTATACGTTTCCCTTGAAAGAACGAAATCTTGACTTTTTTCCCCTATATGTTTCCCTTGAAAGATCGAAACCTTGACTTTTTTTCCCCTATATTTTTCCCTTGAAAGAACGAAATCTTGACTTTTTCCCCTATACGTTTCCTTTCAAAGAACGAAACCTTGACGAATTCCCCCCCTCTCCCCCCTCCCCCCCTTTATTCCCCCTTTATTTTCTTTTGCAGCGACTCCAAAGCCCTTAGACGCGTCATTTGTCAGAAGACACTTACTCCTCTTAATCTTCCTCCTCTTGGTGACGTCATCGTTTACTGGCAATATCCCCTTTCTCTCTCGCGGCCGGACGAGATCGCGCGGCGGTTTGCAGACCACGCTGTAGAGATCAGCCTCGGCTTTTGTAACTTCAGTCTGTTGGTCGCTTGTGAAATGGCGGGTGAAATACTCGGCTTCCTGGTATAAGGGGCAAGGACAAGTATATATATATATATATATATATATATATATATATATATATATATATATATATATATATATATATATGTGTGTGTGTGTGTGTGTGTGTGTGTGTGTGTGTATACCTATCTCTGTCTATCTATTTATATAGACACATATGTATATATATATATATATATATATATATATATATATATATATATATATATATATATGTGTGTGTGTGTGTGTGTGTGTGTGTGTGTGTGTGTGTGTGTGTGTGTATGTTGCATATGTATGTGTATGTATGTATACACACACACACACACACACACACACACACACACACACACACACACACACACACACACACATATATATATATATATATATATATATATATATATATATATATATTTATTTATTTATTTATTTATTTATGTGTGTGCGTGCGTATGTTGTGTGTATGTTTGTATGTATGTGTGTGTGTGTAAGCGTGTGTGTTTGCACATTCCTATATTCGTCTATATAAAAAGATATAATTATATGTATGTAACTCTGCATGTATGTCAATAACCGCGCTCGTGTCGGACACATAAAACACAGAGTAAAACATAAAACAATCAGCCAAGTGCATCTCTCTGCGCGCGGATGCCAAGTGTCATGCCGAGCAGATGACGATGAGCAGTGATGTCACAACAGAAGGATCTGCGACTTCCCTTCCTTTCTTTCTTTCTCTTTCTCTGTATGCCTCTGTCTTGTCTTTCTGCTTCCCTCCCTCCTTTCTTTCTCTTTTTCTTTCTCTCTCATTATGCCTGTGTCTTGTCTTTCTGCCTCCCTCCCTCTTTTCTTTCTTTTTCTCTTTCTCTGTATGCCTGTGTCTTGTCTTTCTGCCTTCCTCCTTTCTTTCTTTCTCTTTCTCAGTATGCCTGTCTTTGGTCTTTCTCCCTCCTTTCTTTCTTTCTCTTTCTCTGTTTGCCTGTGTCTTGTCTCTCTGCTTCCCTCCCTCTTTTCTCTCTCTTTGTCTCCCTGTATGCCTGTCCTTCTCTCTCCCTCCCTCTCTTACTCTTTGCATGCCTGTCTCTTGTCTTTCTCCCCCCCTCCTTTCTTTCTTTCTCTTCCTCTGTTTGCCTGTGTCTTGTCTTTCTGCCTTCCTCCCTCCTTTCTTTCTCTTTCTCTGTATGCCTGTGTCTTGTCTTTCTCCCTCCCTCCTTTCTTTCTCTTTTTCTTTCTCTCTCATTATGCCTGTGTCTTGTCTTTCTCCCTCCCTCCTTTCTTTCTCTTTTTCTTTCTCTCTCATTATGCCTGTGTTTTGTCTTTCTGCCTCCCTCCCTCTTTTCTTTCTTTTTCTCTTTCTCTGTTTGCCTGTGTTTTGTCTTTCTGTCTTCCCTCCTTTCTTTCTTTCTCTTTCTCTGTATGCCTGTGTCTTGTCTTTCTGCCTCCCTCCTTTCTTTCTTTCTCTTTCTCTGTATGCCTGTGTCTTGTCTTTCTGCCTCCCTCCCTCTTTTCTTTCTCTTTCTCTGTATGCCTGTGTCTTGTCTTTCTCCCTCCCTCCTTTCTTTCTCTTTCTCTGTATGCCTGTGTCTTGTCTTTCTGCCTCCCTCCTTTCTTTCTTTCTCTTTCTCTGTATGCCTGTGTCTTGTCTTTCTGCCTCCCTCCCTCTTTTCTTTCTCTTTCTCTGTATGCCTGTGTCTTGTCTTTCTCCCTCCCTCCTTTCTTTCTCTTTCTCTGTATGCCTGTGTCTTGTCTTTCTGCCTCCCTCCTTTCTTTCTTTCTCTTTCTCTGTATGCCTGTGTCTTGTCTTTCTCCCTCCCTCCTTTCTTTCTCTTTCTCTGTATGCCTGTGTCTTGTCTTTCTGCCTCCCTCCTTTCTTTCTTTCTCTTTCTCTGTATGCCTGTGTCTTGTCTTTCTGCCTCCCTCCCTCTTTTCTTTCTCTTTCTCTGTATGCCTGTGTCTTGTCTTTCTGTCTTCCCTCCTTTCTTTCTTTCTCTTTCTCTGTATGCCTGTGTCTTGTCTTTCTCCCTCCCTCCTTTCTTTCTCTTTCTCTGTATGCCTGTGTCTTGTCTTTCTGCCTCCCTCCTTTCTTTCTTTCTCTTTCTCTGTATGCCTGTGTCTTGTCTTTCTGCCTCCCTCCCTCTTTTCTTCCTCTTTGTCTCCCTGTATGCCTGTCTTTCTCCCTCCCTCCCTCTCATACTCTCTGTATGCCTGTCTCTTGTCTTTCTCCGTCCCTCTTTTCTTTCTCTTTGTCTCTCTGTATGCCTGTCTTTCTCCCTTCCTCCCTCTCTTACTCTCTGTATGCCTGTCTCTTGTCTTTCTCCCTCCCTCCCTCTTTTTGTTTCTCTCTGTACGCCTATCTCTTGTCTTTCTGCCTCCCTCTTTTCTTTCTCTTTGTCTCTCTGTATACCTGTCTCTTGTCTTTTTCTTTCTCTGTATGTCTGTCTTCTGTCTTCCTCCCTCCCTCTCATCTTTCTCTGTCTCTCTATATATGCATTTCTCCCTCCTATTTTTTTCTCTCTCCCTATATGCCTTTCTCTTGTCTTT
>NC_091587.1:6883694-6886194 GCF_042767895.1 Penaeus vannamei | reverse complement strand
CAATCTACTTCTTTTTACATTAAAAAAAATAAAAACAGAACTGATATTACAACTACAACAACTAATCATAATGGTAATCTTAATTATGATAATGATTATGATTATGATAATAATAACGATGATTACAATAGTAATGGTAATGATGATGATAATAATGATAATGATGATAACAATAATATTAATGATGATGATAATAATGATATGATAATTATAATGATGATAGTAATGATAGTAATAATGATAATGGTAATCTTAAATATGATAATGATTATTATTATGATAATAATAACGATGGTATTAATAGTAATGGTAATGGTGATGATGATAATGATGATGATAATAATGATAATGATAATGATATGATAATTATAATGATGATAGTAATGATAAAGATAATGACAAACATAAATCAAAAAGATCTTACACGCAGACATAAACAAAACGCACACCGACAAACAAAACGCACACAGACAAACAAAACGCACACAGACAAACAAAACGCACACAAACAAACAAAACGCACACAGACAAACAAAACCCCCACAGACAAACAAAACGCACACAGACAAACAAAACGCACACAGACAAACAAAACGCACACAGACAAACAAAACGCACACAAACAAACAAACCGCACACAAACAAACAAAACGCACACAGACAAACAAAACGCACACAGACATAAAAAAAACGCACACAGACAAAAAAAACGCACACAGACAAACAAACAAACAAACACTTCCCCGTGATGCTTACACTTCCAAGGCCGTTTCTCATTTTTCATCCCGAGAATAATAAGAAAAAAAGAAAGAAAAAAATGGTGTTGCTTCGAGGTCTTTCTGTTTTTTTTCTTTCTTATTTTTCCTTCTTCTTATGATTATTTTCTGTTTCTTATCTTTCTTCTTTTTTCCTCTTCTTGTTTATTATTTATTCTTATCTTCCTTCTTTTTTCCTGGTTTTTATTTTTCTTCTTTTCTTCTACCTCTTCTTGTTAATATCTATTCTTCTTCGTCTTCTTGTTTCTTATCTATTCTTCTTCCTTTTCTTCTTGTTTGTTGCTTTTCTTTTCTTCTTTTTTATATTTCTTCTTTTTAATTTATGATTCTCCTTCTTTCTAATGTTTATTTTTCTTTTTCTTCTTGTTTCTTATTTTCTCTTTCCTCTTCCTTTTGTTTCCTCTATTTCTTCTTTTATCGCCTTCTTTTTAAATTTCTTTCATTTTATCTTGATTCCTTTCTCTTTCTTTTCCCCTTCTGTTCCCTCTGCTTTATCTGATTTGCTTTGGTTATTCTAATTTTCCTTACTTCCTTTTTTCTTCCACAGTTTTATTCTATTTTTTTCTGCTTCCTCTTCTTCGGATTTTGTCTCTTTCCTTCATTCTTCATCTTTTCCTTTGCCTGACTCTTTATCACCCTTTTCTCTTCTTCTATTTCTTTTTCTTATCAACATCTTTTTTTTTTTCTTCTTCTTAGGATTTTCTCTCTTTCCTCCAATCTTCATCTTTCCCTTTGCCTGACTCTTTATCATAATTTTCTCTTCTTCTATTTCTTCTTCTTCTTCTTCTTAGGATTTTGTCTCTTTCCTCCATTCTTCATCTTTTCCTTTGCCTGACTTCTTTATCATAATTTTCTCTTCTTCTATTTCTTCTTTTTATCAACATTTTCTTTTCTTTCTTCTTCTTAGGATTTCCTCTCTTTCCTCTATTCTTCATCTTTCCCTTTGCCTGACTCTTTATCATAATTTTCTCTTCTTCTATTTCTTCTTCTTCTTCTTAGGATTTTGTCTCTTTCCTCCATTCTTCACCTTTTCCTTTGCCTTACTCTTTATCATCATTTTCTCTTCTTCCCCCCTTCGACAATCACCCAGCGACAGGGTTAAGGCCCTTCCCACCTCTCTTTGTTCGCGATTGGCACCTCTCCCCCTGGCACCCGCACTCGTGACGTAGGCGTGACGTCATAGAGCGGCGGCGGGTCCTGGTGTCCCAAAGAGATGGAGGCGCCAGCGAGTTCGGGTCGGCGGTGCGCGCTTGTTTCCCGGGCGAGAGAGTGAGGGAGCGTGGGGGTGAGTTTTATATATGGAGGGAGGAGGGAGGGAGGGGGAGAGGGAAAGGGAGGGAGGAGGGAGGGAGGGGGAGAGGGAGGAAGAGGGAGGAGGGAGGGAGGGGGAGGGAGGGAGAGGGAAAGGGAAGGAGAGGGGGAGAGGGAAAGGGAGGGAGGAGGGAGGAAGAAGGAGAGGGAGGGAAAGATAGAGGGGAAGGGAGGGAAGGAGAAAGAGGGAGAGAGAGATAGAGAGGAAAGGAGAAAGAGAGAGAGAGGGGAAGGGAGGGAAGGAGAAAGAGACAGAGGCAGAGAGAGAGAGAAAGGGAGGCTTGGAAGGAAGGAGAAAGAGAGAGAGAGGGAAGTGGGGAGGGAGGTGAGGGAAGGAGAAAACAGGAAGAGAGAGAGAGAGGGAAGGAAGAAGGGAGAGAGAAAAGGAAAGAGGGAGGAAGGGACGGGGAGAG
>NC_091587.1:6851194-6878694 GCF_042767895.1 Penaeus vannamei | reverse complement strand
GGGGGTGATCGTTGACTATTCTTGTTTTTTTTCCTTTTCGTTTTTTTCCTTCAATTTTCTTCTTTTTTCTGTTTCTTTCACCATTTTTCTCCTTTCTTTTCCATCTCCACCTTCTTTTCTCTTTTTTTCTCTTCTTTCCTTTCATCTTTTCATATCGTTGACTATTATTGTTTTTCTTTTTTTTTTTCTTTCTTTTCTTTTTCTTCATTTCCCTTTTTTCCCTTCAATTTTCTTTTCTTCCTTTTTCTATTTTTCACCATTTTTTCCCTTTTTTATCCATCTTTTCTCTTCTTTCCTTTCATCTTTTCATATCGTTGACTATTATTGTTTTCTTTTTTTTGTTCTTTCTTTTCTTTTCTTTCATTTCCCTTTTTTCCCTTCAATTTCCTTCTTTTCTTCCTTTTTCTATTCCCTTCACCATTTTTTCCCCTTCTAATCCATCTCCACCTTCTTTTCTCTTTCTTTCTCTTCTTACCTTTCATCTCTCCATATTTCCCATCCATAATCCACGCGAATTATTTTTTTTTAAGCCCGAATCCGCTTCCTGCCTCTTAGTCTCACCACTTATCCGGACTCTGGACTGGCACCTGAGAGGTCTTGCTTAAATATGCTTATACTGACGGTTTGTTAGCATTGCGATGCCCGACCCATAGCATATTCGGATACGTGACATGCTTAAATAAAGAAATAAATGTATATTTATCAGGCTAGATATGCATATCAACCCGGCAAATTAGATGGTTAAATGTATATGATATAGAGACAGATATGCCTTTATTTCTGCGTCTGTGTTTATGAAAGGTCATTGGGTCGGGCCTGGCAGAATTTTAACAAAAAGGCCGATAGTCTCCGTTCTTGTACAGTATAATGCGAATACACAATTCTATTAACAAATAGCTAGCTCAGTTGGTAAAAAAAAAAAAAAAAAAAAAAAAAAAAAAAAATCTGGCGTGTATAGATGGTGCATTTTTTCTATTTCTTAATAACTCTACTTCCTATATCATAAAGAAAGGATTTGCATATAAATTTGCTGAAATCAGACAGAAGACGAGAAATTATGCTTCTCCCTTGCATATTTTTACTGTTTTCTCAATAGACAAGAACTCCTCATAATATAGCTTGCATTTTACATTATACTTTGATTAAATTACACATATTAAAGTGTATATGTATCATGTCAAATCCTTTGTTTTTTTACTTTTTATTCCATTTTAGCTCGGATAAAGAAACGATAAAATAATACTTGTTTGGTAATTCATTTAAGTTCGACATTGTACCTAAAAAAATTATACTTTGCATTAAAATCAGTTCATATACTATTAATATATCCAGTACATCGGGAAAACATGAATCATTAACATAATGAATGATGCTAAATATCAGATATCTTACAGCACACACACACACACACACACACACACACACACACACACACACACACACACACACACACACACACACACACACACACACACACACACAACATCGAACGAATCACACACGTATTGTAACTCACTTTATCAGATCAATAACAGCAATTACACGAAAATTTACCAAACGAAAAAAAAACGAACTCGTTCTTTTATTTCCTCTCTCTCCCACTCTCTCTTTCCCTTTCCCTTTCCCTTTCTCTTTCTCTTTCTCTTTCTCTCTCCCTCTCTCTCTCTCAACACCTTTTTTTTAAACAACGCCTTGGCCACGGTTCTTCTTCCTCTTCCTCCGCCCTTCCCTCAGAGCCGTGGACGCCAACTTCTTCAGGAAACGCCGGGAGTTGATCACGGAGCGCACGGTCGAAAGAGGCAGGTCGCTTAGGTACTGAACCAGGGGACCCAAGCCAGTTTCCACGTAGGTCTGGGGAAGGAAAGGCACGACTCTGGAGTTCGCTGGTTAAGAAGAGAAAAAAGGGGTGTGTGGGGAGAGGGAAGGAAGAAGGGGGAGGGGGAGAGGGAAGGAAGAAGGGAGGGGGAGAGGGAAGGAAGAAGGGAGGGGGAGAGGGAAGGAAGAAGGGAGGGGGAGAGGGAAGGAAGAAGGGGGGGGAGAGGGAAGGAAGAAGGGGGGGGAGAGGGAAGGAAGAAGGGAGGGTGAGAGGGAAGGAAGAAGGGGGGGGAGAGGGAAGGAAGAAGGGAGGGAGAGAGGGAGGAAAGAAGAGGGGGGATTGATAGAGAATGGGATGGAGAGAGATGTGTGTAGAGAGAGAGAGGTTAGGCGAGAGGGAGGAAGAAGGAAGTAAGAAGGGGAGGAGAGAGAAAATGACATAAAGATAAAGCAAGACAAATAGAAACCGAGAGAGAGCGAGAGAGAGAGAGAGAGAGAGAGAGAGAGAGAGAGAGAGAGAGAGAGAGAGAGAGAGAGAGAGAGAGAGAGAGAGAGAGAGAGAGAGAGAGAGAGAGAGAGAAAGAGAGAAAATACCCAATAAAGACCCAACCCAGGGCCTTCTAATCCCACATCAGTGCTAAAATCCAGTTCCTCGACTGAACAAACTGTTTAGTCTAGCAGATAAGAAAGGCACCTCCCTTTGGCCAAAAGGATGGGACTTTTAACCCGTAAACCAAAACAAAAGATACAAACAAAACATGAACTGGAAAAAAAGGAAAACAGCACGAGTTGGAAACAAAACACACCAACAAACAAAACAAAAATACGTTCTTACCTTCATGGCGAGACATTTTTCTTTTGTATCGACGTCACGTTTCGAACCCCAGACCACAGCTCCTTCCAGCCCGAGCATTCTGGAGTACCCGAGGGTATTTACGACGTCTATGGGTATCAGGAAGGAGGGAGAGTCGTGGTACCTGAAAATAATAATTATTTTTCTTTATAAACTCAGTTTCGTGTAATAAACCCGAGCAATAAATATTTTTTGTTTCTTTAAACTGTAATGTATATTCAGTTCGTTCGCTCTGTTATTCGAAACTAGTTTCTTCTTATAGAATTGTTTCAATCTCTGTCATTTGCTGCATTTTGTTATGATGCAGAGCGCTATTCGCACTGTTATTTTTAAACAAAATTCCTGAAATATGAAAGCAAAACTGAGACGGCATTCACACTCGCGAAGGTCAAGGGTTTGTTTACCTTTCGCCGTGTCGAATAACCACACTTTTCGGGCTATCGTAGTTTGTTTACTTTGGCGTCTGGTGTATTTCTTAACGCATCGCTTCGTTTTGCCAGGAATTGTCTCTATCAGTCTATCTTCTTTAATGTATTAATTTTATTCTTCTTTAGCCATTTCCAACACTTGAGTACTATCGTATTAAGAATTATTATGATAGGGCCGGTATTCGATTTCCAAAGCCGGCGCCTTGTTATTCTGCACCTAAGGCTGGTCCCAACAATGTGCACCTCGTAACTTTTGGTTCGATAATTCACAAGAGTATTCTGATAATTTTAGCAAGTCAGTTGGTAGGCCTTTATACATGAAGGTCATGATTCCGTGTTGCACTAATATGCAATTTTTTAAGATGCCTGAGCCTGCAACTTCGCCCAAGTCGTCCAGAATTTGTGGGACGTTCTCAAATTCCAGCTCCTTAGATAATCACCTATTTTGTCCATTACAATGTTCCTTAATCTAGGGACTTTTTTAAGGGGTTGAATAGGGGGTAACTGGAAAAAATCTGAGATTGAACTGAAAATTCTCTTAATAATTGTGACGATGTATATGAAAGTTACTTAAACATAATTCACATTTGGTAGAAGAGAGGAGACGAGGGATTAAAAATAATAATAATAGAGAGGACGTGGTAGTCCAGAGTCCAAGAACCACCAGTGCAGTGCAATACAAATGACCCTATTCCTGTATCTCTAACAATCAAACTATCCTTCCCAAAACCACCTCTCTAACACCAACCCCCAACCCCTTGTTTAAAGACCATTCTCCTACACAAACAACCAGAACAAACTATCCCTCCCAAAACCACCTCTTTAACACCAACCCCCACCCCTTGTTTAAAGACCATTCTCCTACACTAACAACCAAAAACTAGCAGAACAAAGCACACTTACTTGTACCAGAAGTAAGGGTATATGGGCATATCCTTCCCCGAGTTGCGCCTCACCCTCACTGCCTCAACCAAACGCCCCATGGTATTGAGACGTCGGGTTCGAGGGTCCCAGCCACTGTTCTTGAAGATGTAGATGCTGGGGTACAAGGCCGAGCTGCCTTCGAAGAGCCACATGGTTTCGTCATTACTCTTCATCACCTGCGTCGGGATATGAGGAAAGTTAGATTCGAGGTATAACGGTGCTGAGAGTTGGTTTTGATGTATATATTTTGTGGGATTAATGTTTTTCTTTTACATTGAAAGTTTTGATGAATGAATTTAGTTGGATTAATAAGCTTTTTTTTACTAAGAGTTTGATGTATACATTTTGTGGGATGAATGTTTTTTTCTTCTTTTACAACGAGAGTTTTGATGAATGAATTTAGAGGGATTAATAAGCTTTTTTTTTTTTTTTTTTTTTTTTTACTAAGAGTTTGATGTATTAATGTGGGAATTGATAAGCTTTTACATTAAGAGTTAGTTTTGTTGTATAAATTTAGTGGGATTAATAACCTTTTTTTTACAATGAGAATTAGTTTTGATGCATAAAGGTTGTGGGGTCTAGAATGTGGTTTTATTATGGGTTACTTTTGATAAATAAATTTAATGATTTTGGTTGTTTATGGTACAAATTAAGTGTGATTTTGAGGTTTGTATAATTAGGAGTTATTGAATTTGAATGTAATAGGATTTATAGTTTATTTCTAATTTCAATCATATCATGAGACTTACTTTCACCAATAATATTAACGTACATATTTAGTGGGATCCATAACTTTACTTCCTTACGAGTCACTTAATACAAGACTCAATAGAATACCAATATCTCACGAAATTACAGAATCGCATATTTATCACTCATATGAAAGACAAAAACCATTACTTACAGCGGGTTTGCAGTCACCAACTCCCGGTCCGTAGTTATGGCAGTAAGGATAATGGTAATAACCCCATTCAGCTTTTGGCCGGAGCTCTCGACCGGCCCACAGAAGCAGCTGTAAAGAGGGGGGGGGGGGGGCTGTTATTGAATCATTAACAACAACGCTACAAAAAAAAAAGGGGGGGGGGATCTAAAAGTATGTTTTTTTCATTGACACAAAAGGAGAAACGAGAAAGAAAAAAATGTATATAAGTAAAAGATAAAATGAAGATGACACCGATAACAATAACAAAAAATATTATAATAATCATTATAATGGTGGTGGATAATGGTAGAAGTAAAATTAGTAGCAGTAGTACCAGCAGCAGTAATAGTAATAGTAGTATTGTTCGTAGTAGTAATTGTTATTGTAATTATAGTAGTAGATGTAAAAGTAATAGTAGTAATAGTAGTAGTAGAAGTAGTAGTAGTAGTAGAAGTAGTAGTAGTAGTAGAAGTAGTAGTAGTAGTAGTAGAAGTAGTAGTAGTAGTAGAAGTAGTAGTAGTAGTAGATATAGTAGTAGTAGTAGTAGTAGTAATAGTAATAGTAGTAGTAGTAGTAGTAATAGTAATAGTAGTAGTAGTAGTAGTAGCATTAATAGTAGTAGTAGTAGTAGTAGTATTAATAGTAGTAGTAGTAGTGATAGTAGTAGAAGTAGTGATAGTAGTAGAAGTAGTAATAGTAGAAGTGGTAGTTGTAATAGTAGAAAAAGTAGTAGTAGTAGTAGTAGTAGTAGTAGTAGTAGTAGTAGTAAGAGTAGTAAGAGTAGTAGTAGTAATAGTAGTACCGACAGCAATAGCAGCAGCAGAACTAACCCCACTACCAACAACAATAACAACAAAAAACTGTACCTGGTAGTACTCCCGAGCAGAGTCGTTGAAGGTCCTCTCGGCGGTCTGGGCAATGAGCTGCGGCGACCAGTCAGGGTGCAGCGCCGTCACCCACTCCATGGAGGCGTGGCGGTACTGCTCCGGACTCATTTCATAGTTCGGGTAGTAGGTCTCGAAGTCCAGGATGGCAGCTCCTGTTGCGGATTGCAGAATTATGCATTATTGTGACTATGTTGATAGATTAAATTGATTAATGGGATATAGGTAGATAAGTTGGATGTGTTGATAAGGAATTGGATTTAATAAACTGAATGATACATTAGGTTGAATCATTATTATATTATTATATTATTATAATATTATCATTATTATATTATTATATTATTATAATATTATCATTATTATCATTATTATATTATTATATTATTATAATATTATCATTGTTATATTATTATATTATTATAATATTATCATTATTATATTATTATATTATAATATTATCATTATTATATTATTCAATCATTAGGGAAAATATATTGGTTGATGATTGTTTTTTTCGAATGCAATGTGCCAATTATCAGCTGATTGAAGGTCTAAATAAGTACTTATTTAAACCTTGTCTATTATCGTCACGTACCTTTATGCAGTTGAAAAATTAAAACTACCAACAGATCAAGAATATCTTTATCTCGCTAAGAAAGAAAAATATTTTTTTTAATTTACTGTTTACTGAAAGCCCAGTTTCATGTTAATCTGAAGAAAAAAAATACTCAACTATGCAAGAATGAATAATAAATAAACAATAATAATAACAAATCAACATGAGGTGTTCGTTTACCTTCAAAGTCCGGCTTCATTTGGCTTTCGACCTGTTTCATGAAGGTTCGAACATGCAAGGAAATATTGCCTCTCTGGGGAATTCCTCCATTGACCGTCGTGTTGCCCTTAAACATTGGAAAAACTCCCGGGCCGTAGAAAATGGTGACCTGGGAGATAAGGTCAATGGAAATGATTAAGAGATGTGGCCTCTATTAATAAGGTACAATTCATTCGCTTGATGAAGATGGTGATGAGAAAGTAACTGGAAGAAAGGATATGTATGTGTATGTGCTAAGAATTTTCGAGTAAAACAATATTTTCGTGGTTTTATGATGCAGATACACATGGCATAGATATACTGTAAGTGGGAAAATAATGTAGATTTTTATTTCATTCTATTATTTTTAATTATCACTTGATTAAGCCCAAACAAGGTTACTGCATTTCATTTGCGAACTTGAATAACTATAACCGTAAAATAGAGTGTATAATATTTTTGATTTAACAACCTGAAAATACCGACATTACAAAATGTTTAGACCAATATTTTTTTCCTCTATAAAATTAATAAAAATAGTATAGTTACCGCTCTCACTCGAAAGAAAACGTAACTCATTTTCTTTGTCAGTGTTGGCGGGTCTGTGATAGTTACAACCTTCACAAATAAATAAAAGCAACGAGGAAAATACCTAATGAAATTAAAACATATTCCAAAAAGGAAACCCTCTCTCTTAAAACGCAAAACAGCAAATCATAGTCACCAATAATGGGCATACCTTATCCCCGTAGAATTTGTCACCAGTGTTTTGGACGATCCCGTATTGGGAAACATTTATATAGATTCCGAAATGCTGACACATCTCCGTAGGCGAATTCCACCACACTGTAAAACGGGCATCAACTGGGCATGCCAAAACCCACACGTACACACACACCCAAGCCCATAGTGTGTAAGGGCGAGCGGGACTACACAGAGACATGGTGAGGAGGAACACACACGCCGGAGGTCCGTGCAGGCCCAGCGGTGAACGTATTCTGACGGTGTAAGCATGAGACTGCTGCGGCTGGGGTGTGGGGCGGGGGCAGGAGGAGCGGGGGAGGGGGGGTAGGATGTGGGGGGGACGAGGGTAGGATGGGCATACTACAAACATAGGGTAGGGTTGGGGTTATGGGGGTGAGAGGGTGGTAAGGGTAAGACTATGGGGACGTGACATAGGGCATTAGGACAGGGTAGGATAAAGATGCGAGATAGGACATCACGGGGATAGGATAGAGATACAGGGTAGGATGGGGGTAGGACAAAGATATAAGATAGGACAGGGGGGGGGAGGGTCCAGCGTAATTCAGAGCTCACGAGTAAACGAAAGGAGAGGGGGAGGAAACGTGATAAAGAGGTGCACGTAAGAGCTCTGATAAGAATTAAAAACAATTTATAATACATTATCTTTTGATCCAGTTGAACGCACGCTGCATATGGTCGAGTAGGTTATATGTAATATATTGTAATTGTATAGAATTATATAGAATAATGTAGTGGTATAATCTCAGTCATTTGTGTAGAATAATTTATATATTTGCCACTAATGATGTTTTGTTTTATAATATATATCTTGTTTATTATTTAGTTCAGTAAAGAAACTAAGATTACTCTGAATATAGTTCAGTGCTATCTAAATGACGGTCAAATAAGTTTCCTATTATAACTTTAAAATTTACCTTCATACAGACATGAATATAATTTAGTTATTCAAGGTATTAATTTTATTCATGGCATAGGGCCTTGACAACAGCAACAACAACGACAACAATAACAACAGCAATAACAACAATAACAACAATAACAACAATAGCAATAACAACAACAATAGCAATAACAAAAACATCAGCAATAACAACAATGACAATAATGATATAATAAATAAATGCGCCATCCTTTGTTTACAGCGCTTTGGAGGCAGCTGATAATGCTACCAATGTGCTTAATGAATTTATAGATTAGTCACCCCTCTTAAGGCTTCGTTTATCTATACAAACAAAAGACAGTCTCGCATTTCCTCTTTATAACATTAGATCCTATATAACAAAAGACGACAGACACAAAACTATTGCATTCTAATATGGTACATGTGAACGGAAGAAATGTAAGAATGGAAAGTCTTATACGTCGAAACTTTTAACTTAGGAAACAACGAAGATGATAATGATGATGAAAAAAGTTCAAGAAAAGAAGAATAGACATTTGCATGTGTTTATGTGTGTGAAATTAAAATGTCAAAGTTCGGCAATGGATGAGATTATGACTTTAAGAAAATGTATCACCGGAATACATTTCAATAAATTTCTGGGAACTGCATAAGATAACACATCTTGAACAAGCAAGAGTATACTTATATTTTCTGACTTTACAACATAGTCACCTGAAATTACACGCTCACAACAACATTCATCAATGCAACTGATTAACCTAACATCTATTAAGGCTTTCACCTAAGTAATTCACCAACCATTTATTATTTATAACATTTATTATTTATAAAGCCACTTAACAAGCCATTCATCTAACTCGAACTGCCAATCACCTACGTTATATCAGGTTCATTTTTAATCTATTCACTAGGTTATTCAAAGAAAATATAATGGATTTTTTGTTGAATAATTTGGTGTTTATATTGTGAAGTATACTTTGTAAGTAGAATCTTCAGAATCATGATTAATGTTATTGTAATTGTTTTTATCATCATTACAGTTATTCATATTATCACTATGATAATGATAATAATAATAACAATAATAATATTTATTGCTGTTATTGTTATTATTATTATTATTATGATTATTATCATTCCTATAATTTTTATTATTATTATGAATGATATTATTATTATTATTATTATTATTATTATTATTATTATTATTATTATTATTATTATCATTACCATTATCATTATTACTACCATTATCATCACTATTATATTATTACTATAATTTTATCATGACAATCCTCCTCACCATCATCATCATTGTTACTATTTCATTAATTACTTAACGTATACATACATACGATCGTTTTGTACGGAACAGCAATACGTCGGTACTTATATTCGGTGAAACTTTCCTATTTGCACTTACGAATATTTATTCATTATGCCCCTTTGTCCTTATTTACTTATAATCATCGAAATTGACATATTCGTCAGAAAAAAAATCTACCAACTTGCATAACTTAACTTGCTTACCTACCCACCTTACCTAACTTACCTTATCTACTTACCTACTTACATATCGGTCAACAACTAACCGACTTATCAGTCAAAGTTAATCTTTCAATCTGTCAGTCTATCTGTCAATCAATCAAAGTAAATCTTTCAATCTGTCAATATGTGTCTATCTATCTATCTATCTATCAGTGAAACTACCTATTTACCTATATAGCTTTGTATCAATTCGTTAACATTTTTCTTTTTTTTATTGATTCATTAGTCTATTTGTTTATCTATGGCTGTTTGTTTTAATTAATTCACTTGACTTCTTATTCATTTAACTGAATTATTACTTTCATTATTTATTTATTCACTTATTTACCTATATATGTATTTCATGGTCCATTTATGTAACTTACCTATTTATTTATTTATTCATGAATATCTTTGATAAATGACTTTATCTCTGTACTTATCTATTTGCTAATTTCTTCGCTTATCTACCTAATTATTCCTTCGTTTATTTACCCAATTCATCCATCATTTCTTTCCCTTCACCCTCTTCGTTTATCAACTTAATTATTAATGTCATTGTAATTGTTTTTTATCATTACAGTTATTCATAATATCACTAAAATAATGATAATAATAATAACAGTAATACTAGTAATTATTATTATCATCAATATCATTCCTATTACTCGTTTATTTACCCAACTCATCCATCCTTTCTCTCCCCTCAACCTCTTCGTTTATCTACTTAATTAATTATTCACTTGTTTATTTACCCAATTCCCCCATCATTTCTCTCCCTCCGCCCTCCTCCTCCTCCTCTCCGGCCGCGCGCACGTCCTCCCCAGACGGACGAGCGCCAGCGACTGATGCTCACGAAGCTGTCCCAGGGCCTCGACCTCCTGATCACGCAGAACCCGGAGGACGAATTCGCGCTCGGCCCGCCCCAGGACCTGAACGGCGACGCGGCCAGGGAGGTCAAGAAGCTCACCAGGAAGGTCAACCAGATGGATAACATGGTCGAGAGGGAGTTTATGAAGATTTCGAATGAGGTTGGTGGTGGAGTGTGTATATATATATGTATATATATTTTTAGGGGGGGGGGGAGGGGGTTATGATTTTTTTTTAAAGAAAGTGGGCGATTTTTTTATATTTCTTTTCTCTTTTCTTAGATTTTATAATTGTTCTTTTTTAAGAATGTGGGTGATTTTTTATTCATTTATTTATTTATTTTTTTAGATTTTATAATTGTTCTTTTTTTAAGTGTGCGGGCTATTTTTTTTTTTTTTTTTAATGTTTTTTCTTAGATTTTATAATTGTTCTTTTTTAAAAAATGTGGGTGATTTTTTTTTTATATTTTGTATTTGAGAACTGTGAAGAGATTTGGTTTTGTCTTTTATCAAAAGATAGCTATTTAATAATGGGTTTATAATTTAATTAATTCTAACTGCACAAAAGAAATTAAACTCGAATGTTTGGAGTTCAGCGTGGAATAACAACACAAAATATATAATTCCTTTTATTTTTTCCTAAGTCATGGATGGCATTTTAGGTCACGGTCAATTTAGGTTAATATATGGACGTCTTTGAACCAGGAAAAAGTGGTACAAACTTTTATAACTTTTTATTACGCGTTTGTCGTTATTCACCTATTTATTGATCTATTTAGTGACATATTTTTTATTACGCGTTTGTCGTTATTCACCTATTTATTGATCTATTTAGTGACATATTTTTTATTACGCGTTTGTCGTTATTCACCTATTTATTGATCTATTTAGTGACACATATTTTTTATCACGCGTTTTATTATTCACCTATTTATCGATCCATTTAGTGACACAAACTTTCATACCTTTTCATTACGCGTTTGTCATTCACCTATTTATTAATCCACTTAGTGACACGAATTTTTATACCTTTTCATTACGCGTTTGTCATTCACCTATTTATTGATCCACCCATCTATCCACATACCTCATGGCGCTTCTTCCTCCACAGGTCAAAATCGTCGGAGAATCCTTGAGCCAGCACATGGAGCAGCTGCAGTCCCGCCACGACCGGCTGGCGAGCGGAATGGACGCCTGCGAGAGAGAGACGGTCACGAATATCCAACAGCTGGGCGCCATTTTGACCCACACGTCCGAAAGGATTAACGAGAAGGTAAAAAGTGTTCGTGTCTCTTGGATAAGAGGGTAGGTCTGTCTTGTGTGGATTATAGGATTATCTTTTTTTTCTGTCTTTTTTTTTTTTTTTTTTTTTTTTTTTTTTTTTTGTTTTTAGGTTTTATGTGTGTTTTCTTGTTTTTTTTTTGTGTGTGTTTGAATTCGTCTATCTTTCGCCACTTAAGTGTGTTTCTTTGATTATTATGTAGATTTATTATCTACGTGTATTTTCCTTATTATATGTATTTATCATCAGTTGCATGTATTTTCTTATCATTATTTGCAATTATCATCATTTATATGCATTTCCTTATCGCATTATGTACAGTTATAATAACTCACACTCATTTCACTGTCATTATATACATTTATGACAATTTACATGCATATCCTTAACGTTATAAGCATTTATCCTCATTTAAATACATTTCTCTATCACATCATATATACCTGTTATCATTTATGCATTTCCTTATCATCACATACATTTATAATTAATTATACACAATCTGTTATCATCACATACATTTATCCTTAATTATCCACAATTCCTTATCACGCCAATATATTTATCATCATTTACACACATTTCCTAATTGCATCATACACATTTACCATTATTTACATATATATATTTACCAAGATATATTTACCGTCACTTACACGTATTTCCTTAAGGTAACATTGCATTTATCATCATTTATTAGCCCCATCACTTACCGTCATAAATACTTACCGTCACATAAGTATTTCCTTATGATAACACTGCATTTATCATCATTTATTAGCCCCATCACTTACCGTCAAATATTTCCTTATGATAACATTGCATTTATCATCATTTATTAGCCCCATCACATCATGCACATCCTTCCTGCATGACCACACGCACTTGACATCCTCCTCACGATCCTCCTTTCCCGACAGCTGGACCAGGCGCCCGATTGCAGCAGCAGCGCCCCGAATCCCGAAATCACATCCCGACTGAACGCCCTCGACCACCTCTACCGGGAGCAGGAGGCCGAGATCCACCAGCTGTCCGAACAGACGCATAAGGTAGAAGCGGAGGGGCATAGTCGGGGGAGGGGGGGAGTATAGTCGGGGGGGAAGGGGAGGGGAGGGGGGGTATAGTCTTGTCGGGAGGGGGTGTTGCGAGGGGGGGTATAGTCGGGGTGGCATTGTTGGGGGGGGGGCATTGTCGGGAGGGGGTGTTGTCGAGGAGGGGGGCGTCGTCGGGAGGGCATTGTCGGGGGGGGGGGGGGGTCGGGAGGGCATTGTCGGGGGGGGGGGCACAGTCGGAGGGGCATTGTCGGGAGGGTATAGTCGGGGGCGGCATAGTACTGGGGGCCCAATGGTTACCTGCGAAGGTTGAATGGAGTAGATTTAAGTGGTATGTTGTTCAAGGAAGAGAAGAGAAAGGGGATGGAAGAGATTTAAAAAGGTATGTCGACAGAAATGAAAAGAAAGAGAAAAAATATTTTTAGTTTATTTTTTTCTTTTTTTTTTCTTGGTAAAATGCATTTTGGTTCGCATTTCAAAGATAACCAGTATCCACAAGGTACGCATTTTGTTGTGTGTATATTAATCCATTTGTCCCGACTGTTCACTGTAGTTTTTTGTGAATTTTCTTTAATGAGGATGGCTTCACAAGTGCTCAGCCACCAGAGAACGGGAAAGGCTAGATCAGTAGCAACTCGAGGTGTCATGGCGTCGGATTCTAAAAAAAAAAAAAAAAAAAAAAAAAAAAAAAAAAAAAAAAAAAAAAAAAAAAAAAAAAACATGGGGTTTATTTTGATGACGTCACAAAAGTTACTGGATGCTTTGTGAATATGGTCGATCATTTTGGTCTCTCTAATTTTCAAAAAGAAAGGAAAATAATTATCTTAATTGTTATATTTTCACTGAACAATCATCAAAACAGACGCCATGACACTTCCTCGAGTTGCAACAGTCAGGAGGCCCCAGTGACTGCGCATGACTCCCCAATTCCTTGAATTTACGACTACAAAAAAAATACCATTATTATCGACACTGTTGTTGTCATTGTTAACATAATGATTATTCTAATGTTACTAAAATACCAATATCAGGAGAAGTAATAATAGAAATGTATTTTTTTCGAAAATTAAGGACACAAGAAGGGTTAGATCTGTAGGATTAATAATTGACTCCTTGGTGATGACTAAGCAGTTGTGGAGCCATGTCGGAGTAGATGCATTTGATAGGCTCAAGTCGTCATTTCCTCTGGCCAAGAAATTTTGTGCGAGACTTTGGTTTGGTCTTAAATTTATTAGAGGCGTGATAAGGCAAAATGTGGATATATGTAGAAATTTTGAAAATAATTTCTGCCTTAGCTTGAAGCATCTGAATGCCACCAAATGTATTATTATATGAGTCGTGTTTACCAAATGCCTCCGTCCGTTCTAGCAATTATTACGCAGTCTATATTAAATTATACGCGATCATTTTATTTATTGAATATGTATAATTGAATATGAGGGTGTAAGCTC
The DNA here is from genome assembly GCF_042767895.1 of Penaeus vannamei. Taxonomy (NCBI): domain Eukaryota; kingdom Metazoa; phylum Arthropoda; class Malacostraca; order Decapoda; family Penaeidae; genus Penaeus; species Penaeus vannamei. Next base: position 6,864,201 of record NC_091587.1, on the reverse strand, counting down.
ATATAATATTCCAAATGTGATTGGTATCGATTTATAAAAAAGGGATATTTTCAAGTAATCAAATAAACAAGACGTTCGAAGTCGAAGTCGGCAGACGAAGGAAAAAAGAAAGATGCAAGATGAAAAAGTGCATACATGTTTTTTTAATTATTTCGATAATTTATCGGTGTTTAACTTGTAATTTTAAGTGTGTATTACTTCTCCGAAGAGGCAGTGACATCTAATGGCGTCACACGACAGTTTTTTGCCGATGGGAATGAGGCTGAAAAATTAGAGTGGACATGGCGCACAGTTTGCCATCCGGTGGAGCGGTTAATGTTCGTCTTCACTGGATGGATTCCAGAGTTCTCGCTAATATTAGGAGTAGATTTAACCTGCCTTTCCAAGTATTTACAACAGATATAAAAACCATCATTAACGTTCTTTTCAAATGATTCTTTACAAAAGACACAGAGTAAATGGCCATCACTGACGCTCCCTTTCCCGCTTCCCAGAGCCTGGAGGAGAACCTGGAGACGCTGCAGAGCCTGATCAAGGAGAGCCACCGCGGCCAGGCCATCATCAACGCCTCCGTCGCCGACCTCAATTACAACCTCCGCCTGCTGGACGACGCCACCCAGGACGGACTCGGCCGCCTGGACACCAACATGCAGGAGGCCGTGAAGCAGGGGACGGCGACCCTGAGCCAGAGCGTGACGCAGCTGGAGCAGGAACTGAAGCAGGGGAACAGCCACATCATGGACACCTTGGATGACTCGGCGTCGCAGGCGGAGAACCTGCAGAACACCGTCCTGGAGAACTACAGCGAGCTCTCGGCGGAGATCAACAGCCTGCGGAAGGTGGAGCAGGTGATGATCAACACGGCGGACGCGGTGCTGGACACCAAGCGCAGCATCGAGTACGGCATCCAGCAGATCATCTACGAGCTGGGCGACATCGTCAAGAACAGCGGCCACACCATCAACTCGACCCTGTCCGACCAGATCAGCAACGTGTCCTTCGCCATCCTGAAGAACCAGACGTCGGCGCTGACCAACATGACCGCCAAGATGGAGAAGGAGATCTCGCAGGTGTGGCGGCAGATCGGCGTCATGTACCAGCAGATGTCGCAGTCGGTGGACCTCCTCGACCAGCTCAGCAGCACCACCAAGGAGCACATGAACGCCTCCCTGTCTCGCGTGGGCACCATGGACGGCACCGTCGGCCAGATCAACAACAAGGTCGCGGACGTGGAAAACAACCTCAACTACCTGCTGGGTCGCCTGTCGCTCGTCGTGTCCGAGTTCAACCTCATGAAGACCGGCGTCGGGGAGGAGCTGCTGAGGCTCAGGGAGAACATGGCGCAAAACACGACCCCGGTGCAGTTCGCCGAGGGGGAGCCCGAGTCCGACACCAGGTACGACGTGAACCGCAAGCGCCACGCCGTCCCGCCCTCGGACTACTTCTCGCAGCCCCGCGAGCCGGCCTCCGTCTTCTAGTCCGGGCGAGCGAAGGCCCCTGGGGTTTTGTTTCCTTTTTGTTTTGAAAGTCTTAAGTCCGGCATTTTGCAGACGAGAAGCTTCGACGGGAGAAGAGGGCCGGACTTAGAATACGTGGTTTAGCACTTTTGTAGTAGAGGCATCATAACTGTATGTAAGAGTATTTTGTAGCCAGTTGTTTCGTGTAGGTAGGCGAAGGCTGTGCAGACCTGCCTGAGCCTTTAATTGCATCACCTTATTTTCTACATAGTTTACGCTAAAAGAGAAGTTTCGCCAACTCACCAACACGTTTCCAAGCAGAGGTGACGCAGAGTCGTACCAACACTAGCAAGGAAAACATTGCAAACTTAATGAAAGAAGAAGTAACGGCGATTTCACGTTACTTTTAGAAGCATTAAGTAGCTTAAAAACGGGTCAGCTAGGGACCAAGAACACGGGAGACGAAGAACATTTACAAAAAGAACATTTACAAAAATCCTGTCTTAAGCGGATTCCTTTTGTATTAAGTGAACTCCCCTGTTACTTATCTTCAGCAGATAAAGAGAGCTGAATAAGATTACATTGAAGTTTACGTTTTATCGTTTGCTGCAGATAACTGATAAGAAGTAAGATATGTTGTTACAGTGTGAACATACACAATGCAATTGTAACAGAAACAAAAATGTTACTAAAATGTGTTTGATTCTAGTATTATTAATAACATTAGTCTAATGCTGTGTTTTATTAGTCCTCCCGACAGATGATAATATAACTGTGTGAATTTGTTTATTATTTACACTGACAATATGGTAATCAATAAAGAATGTAGGATATTATTCTCTCTGCCAAGGAGGTTATGTTTTTGGTAGAGTTGGTTAGTTAGTTTTATGAAATATTTACCAGAGCTGTGTCTTAACCCGCCTTAGATGGTGGTGATCCAGATTTTTTTTTAATGTAAATCTTCGTGTGAATATTTATATTGCATCAGTGACTCTACTGCCATGGCGGAGGTATGCGCCTTCATGATGGTTCTAGTTTGTTATGAAAAATCTCTAATTGATACAGAACACCGTATTATACATCAGGGAGGTGATATATGTTACATAGTGTTCATTCTTCAAAACAATTTGCATTATTCTGGCTGTGTATTATATGATAAGACGATCACGTGCTCCGGTTTCGTTAAATGCGCTAAATTCACCTCTGAAAAGATTGGGGGGGGGGGTGAAATATATGTATATGCACACACACACACATAAACACAAACACATAAACACACACACATAAACACACAAACACACACACACACACACTCTCACTCACACACAAGCACACACACGCAGGACAAACACACACACAGAACAAACACATACACACACAACAAACACACATACACACAACAAACACACATACACATAAACACACAACAAACACACACACAACAAACAAACAAACACACACACAAACACACACACACACACACAACAAACACACACAACAAATACACACACACACAACAAACACACACACACACAACAAACACACATAAGCACACACACACACAACAAACACACATAAGCACACACACACACAACAAACACACACATACATATATACATGCACATAAAAAAGAGAGAGATATAGAGCGACTGATTCACGCTGGCTTTGAACGCTAATTGTGATAAAAATCGAAAAAGAATAGTTACTATTGAAAGGATAAGATAAGGGACAATAGTGTTTATTTCCTGTATGGACAATACATTATCTCCCTGTTGTCTGATGAAGCGAACCCAGATAAAAAAAAAATGCACGACAATACAACAAAAAAATGTACAATAGAGCAATTTGTCCAGTCAGGTTCGAAACTTGATTCAAACATGTTTGGAATTCCGTCTCGAACGCATAATAGATTCAGGTCTGGTTTCGTGGGTTCCGAAGCAGAATTGGCAACACAACGAGTATTGTACGTGACTTTAAACAAAATAAGAGGCCACCATACATAACCGTCAAAACAGGAAACAAATACAAATCATCATCAAAGGCAATGTCGGATTTACAAGAGGTCAAGAGAGGTCAGTTATCCCCTTCCTTCTTACTGCCCTTCGCCCTCCCCCTCCCCCCTCCCCCTTCAGTTGCTAGGTTGCTTGTTTTGTTGATGAAAACTGCAACAGCATCACGACAAGCTGCTCGGATCACTAAAATGAGCAAGATACTGACAGAATTATGGCTCCTAGTCATGTATGTAATCGTTCTCTGATTTAGAAAATGAATAATTTTCACCTCCTGCCCCCGTGTAGAAATATCTTGCCTTCTTTTGTCATTAACTCGAAAACCACTTTCCTTTTTGCACAAACAAACAAAGAATGAAGTGATGTATTAATTTCGCATTTTTTCTTTCTCTTTCAGTACGAAAGAGAAAGGAAAATTTGCTCGGAGCGTCCAGTCGATGTCAAAGAAATGGATGTTTAACTTTCATATACTTCCATTTTTCAATTTGTAAATGCTTCTTTTACTAAATATTTGATACTTTTATTGAATCTTTCATCAAGTTTATCATCCAAACATATATGATTATTTTTCAGTTTTTAGAGTCCAGTATCAATTAACATTTACATGTTATTACTATTCAGCTAATAAAATTATGAGGCAATTTTAAAACTTGAATGATCAGTCCTCGCATATCTCGCAAGATTCGCAAAACAAACATAATTGCAAAATATTTATACATTATTGAACTTTTTACTTTCATTTATTTTTTCCACTGGATATCTTACAAACATTTGGTGGTAAACTCAAATTAACAATGTATATAAGTATATAGAGAACACAAATCTTTCATAAAGTTTCTCTCTGAATCAAAATTTCCAAACAAACAAACGGAATCAGAAAGAAAACAATCACATTATCCTTTTATTTTTATTAAAACTACCAAAATCAACTACAAAAAAAAACCTTACCGACATTAAGGCTTTCTCAAACTTGGTCCCAGACATTCACAAAAGTTTTACATAAGAAATGCAAACAGTGAACAGTAGAAAAATATCTTAAACTAGGATTGTGTGCTCTGTACATTTTGGCACCTTGACGACAGGACCGTTTCAGGGGGGGGTGGGGGGGGTGGCTGTGGGTAACAGGACAAACTAACTTGTACTTTTTGATCAGAATCGAACACAAATATCCAACACAATTATCTACGTCAGTTACCGAGAAAGAAATATATACCTACACAAAATTATGCAAGAAGAAAGAGATAGAGAGAGAGAGAGATTAAGGTTCTAAACTATGTTTTTTGAAAAAAAGTGTAGGAAATACAATATAATAAATATTTAAAAAAACGGTACAAAAATTGTTTACAAAATGAAAGAAAACGAGAAGAGTTTAAGGGGACACTGCCGCGTTTCCAGACTCCCCCCCCCCCTTTCAACACCTGTTTTGCTCATGTTTCCTTTGCGAAAACTGGATAATTGGCCGCTGCTGGGAATAAAAAAGGGTCTCTCAGTCTTTCGTTCTGATTTCACCTGATTTCACAGACTCCTTGTGTGTTCGTTTACTTTTATCTGTTTATTCATTTTATTTATTATTTTTTTTGAGGTAACAATAGTTTCGTGTGAAAATGTACACTTTGTTGATGGTATGAGAGCCCCTTTCCTGTAAAATTTCAAGTGAATTAATTTTTTTCAATTCTCTTTCGAATATGAAGGCACTTTTTGTCAGTGGGTTGGTTCTTGAGGGTTAAATATATATATTCCCCTTAATCTTCCTAAAAATTTCCATTAGTGGGGATTTTCTCCAATTGTTTTAATTCATCCCCGACTCAAACTAAGTACAATCTCTTTTTTTTTTTTTATTTTAAATTCAGTCATGCGTTTAAAAGGGGCAAGCACCCGGACCTTGTGATATAAAAAACTTTGGAAGAAACAAAAAATAATTTGATTTTTTTTTAATTGTTGTTGCTAGAATTATAACCATGTCCGAAAATTCCAGATAAAAAAATCAAATTCCAGAAAACAACAACAACTCAATTCATAAAATAAGAATATGATTTAAAATCCCCATTCCAACCACAGATCGGGTGCATGTCCCCCCCTGCCGACTCTTAAACACTAGAAGAACAAACATGGGTCACTTTGCAAGGCTATGTTGCAAGCTCACTTTTTGGCTCGTTCAAAATTTGGCGCAAATACGACAAAAAAATGATTTCACAAATGTTTTTTTCTCGTGAGCTCACACTTCCACCTGTTTAGCACTAGACCCTGGTACTTTACATGGCTGGTCCCATTCACAGCATTGTTCCTTGTTGTCTGAATAAGTCATATTCTTTGTAACAATCACGATCTTTTTCATTTGATTATTTTATTTTCCTTCGATTAACCAATAGAAATAATTTTGTTCTTCCGTTGACTCCGTTGCTGAAACGGACGCTATGCTTTGACTGAATCTTTTTAATTCTTTTGGGCTCAGTCAAAGAATAGAACTTGAACACATAAGTTTTTTTAAGTAATTAAATAATAACATGTAACATTAAAAAAAAGGTTTTATACTTCACCAAATTATGGTGCACCTGAACACTTTCGAAAAATATCAAAAGGTATGAGAAACTGGGGACAGGACAAAATCAGTAGGAGTAACAAGTAAAAAGGAAACACATCGGAAATAATTTAAATAACATACATAAATAATAAAAGATAAGTTGGTCCCCTAAATTACACTGAGATCTGTAGTCACTTCGTAAAGTGTTACAAATGCAATGGAATTTCACAGAATGACGGCAAAAAGTCGGAGTTTTCTTTTTTTTTATTTAACAGCCGAGGCTTCTGACGCGTTGGACTCTCGCGGACTCTGGCAGAAGAGGAACACAGAACACTCCTCTGATGTTTACGGGAGTCTGTCATCATTCCGAAGGGAGTGAGTGACAGCTGTGTCCTCTTTCCCTGCCACGCCCGCTTCGGTCGGGTTTTTTAAAAAGTGAAACGTAACAAAAAGCGTCTTGGAAGAAATGGTGGTGAGTTCCAAGTGTTGTTGGTTGTGGTGGTGAGATGACAGCACCGGCACAAGAGGCTGTTATAACCCCAACGAAGAGAGATCAGAAATTCATGGAGCCATTTATTATGATTATTATTTGTATTTGCTTTTCCAGTCCAGCAAGGCTGATCCGACGTGTAAACATACAAAAAACGCATTAAAGTATTTCCTCTAAAAAAACAATCTTTTTGACGTAGAAAAAAATCTCAGTCGAAAGGTATATTTCTTTTCCAATAAAACAAAAACAAAAAAACAAATTTCGTGCACTACTGCCACCTCGTCGACCAGTCTTGAGGGACGGATGGTCCCGACTCCGCCCTCAGAGGACACTAACCCTCCAGGCGCCCGCACCCTGGCGCCGCCGAGCCCCTCGAGACACGGTGCCTCTGCGGGGCTCCGGCGGTCGTCAGCGCCTCGGGCACCGCTGAAGGAAGCCGTCTATGACCTACATACACTAAGCTATGTGTATACTGTTGATATATACACTATAGAGCTAGACAACCCCATGCCACGCTCTATATGCTCTGCCCGCTCACATCTATCTGATTTTGTCAAAGAGAAGAGCTTAACCAATCATTATTGAATTAAAAAAAGAAACTAAAGTAACCTATATAGTGAAAATTTGTACTATCAGAATTTCAAGACACACAGAGGTAAATATTGAAATGGAGTAAAAAAAATGGATTTGGCAATTGCTAATTTCTGAATCTGAATAATCTTTTTTTTCTTTTCGACTTGATCTTTGTATCACTTGCCAAAGCCGTGAACGATTTCTTAAAATCAAATATCTATGGCAATCTTTTCTTCATTTTTTAAAAAACATACTCTGCAAATACAATATATCTATCGAATAATTTAACCGCTATAGACTGTTCATTAGAATCATGAATCTGTAATTCTCGAGAGTTTGCCGAAACTGAAATTTAATTTTCCTCTTGCAGATTGTGACCCTCCGGCGCGAGTACGTGTCATGGCGGCTGTGTTTTGAAGCACGGGTGTTGGAGTAGCTCCTTGGCCGGCGGGCGGTTCTCACTCTTGATCTCCAGGCAGCGGAGAGCCAGATCTCGCGTCGGGGCTGACAGGGTCTCAGGTACGGTGGGAGGACCGTTACTTGTAGCAATCTGGAAGGGAATGGGGAGATGTGAAGCGAGAATCGTGGATAAAATGGTATGTGTGAAAATGGATATCTTCACGGTGCTGCGAGAACTGAAACGAATCCTAAAGAAAATCCTATATTAAAAGGCAAGAATGAGAATAGATATATTCACAGTGCTGCCACATCCTAAATAAAAAGGTATGCATGAGAATGAATATCTTGACAATGCAAGAGATGTATTCTCATTTCTACGTTTGCAGCAATGGAGACTGTTAAAAAAATCCTGTTTTTGCTACGCGTACTAATATCATATTTTCCCTCTGTATGCATGCTTTGGCTTATATAAATACTTACATTGAACAGCTACAGACAACAAGAGTACAGCGTAAACAACACGCACAGACAACAAAAGAACAGCGTAAACATCACGTTACCTTATACATGAGCTTGAGCTGGTTGGAGACGTAGTCAGCCCCCCACGGAGGTTTGGTGGTCGCCATCTCGATCACGCAGCATCCGACACTCCACACGTCACACGACCGCCCGTAGTCCTCGCCTCGAAGGACCTCGGGGGCCATGAAGGCAATCGTCCCCAGCAGCTGGCCTTGGAATTCCCCGGTCACCGTGGACTTGCTCGCCATTCGAGCGGCCGTTCCGAAGTCTCCGATTCTTAGCCACTGGCCGGTGCTGTCCACTAAGAGGTTTGCACCTGAAGCAACAAGGCGAGTCGAGTAAGTACAGATGATTAGGGCATTTGGTATATTTGGGTGTCTTTTACAAAGAAATTTAAAATTAAATATACATTTATATGTTCATAACGTTTGGAGGCTCAAATTTTGGCTCCATAAATTGCGTTACAATGCGTGGTTTTGATGCTGGGTAAAATCGTTTTCTGTGTTTTCTACAAAAGTCTGCATTACATCATATAATGTTCCCACTTACGCCACAACTGTTAACATCAACTAACCTTTAAGGTCGCGGTGCAAAATCTTATTATCATGTAGATAGGCTAAACCGGCTAGGACTTGCTTTGTGTACTTGAGGATGACCTGCTCGGAGAACGTGCCGTATTTGTCGAGCATCGTGGCCACGGAGCCCCCAGCCATCCACTCGGTGAACACGGAGAAGGACGTCGAGTGTCTGGAAGCCCCGAGAAGCCTCACGATGTTGGTGTGTCGGAGGCGCGACATGATTAGGATCTCCTCTTCGACGGATGCCTCCACTCGCTCCTGCTCCTCTTCGCTGTTACGACAGAAGGACACCTGCTTCACTGCCATGAGCGTGCCGGTTCGGACGTCCCGTGCTTGGTAACACGAGGAGAAGGCGCCAGTGCCTAGTAGGGGGCCTCTCACCCAGTCTCGGCCCTCCTCGTATTGTCCACCCTCCACATTCTGAAAGGGAACGCGTTCGTTAGAATTGCCCTGAAACGAATTGCACGAACTTTGAACACATGGAGTCATTTCTATGTGCTAACAGTTTTATGAATCATTAATACAACACGTGGTCAACTGCACGCGTGAACCATACCTGCTCATAAGGGTGTAAGGCGTCGTCGAGGTGGGCTGGCAGCAGATCCAGGCCTGGGATAACGGGTAAAGGCGCTTCCTGGGCTGCCCAAGGATCCCCACCGTGCTGACCGTTCATCTCGCTTTGGTTGACAGAAGGGGCGGTTTCCCTGACCGGCGTGCAGTGCGGTGCCGTCGGCGTGGCTGGAGTACTCACAACATCTCTAAAGGAAAACTGGGGCGGCGCCACAGAGCTCACGGGCGTCTGAGGCGACACGTCGAGCGCATCGCCGTGGCTCTGTGACAGGCCGCTTTTGTGAAGGCTTCCGCCCATCTTTACGGGACTCCATCGCTGGAGGCGCTGCTGTTGTACTGGAGAAACTAATACATTTTGCACGACGAAGGGGATGTCGTGCTTTGGCCTTGTTTTATGATACAATCGTAATTTTGCTTGTTTTTCTTTGAACTTTGATTCGAAACAGTCTAATGGCAGGTGAGTAGGTCTAGGCGGGGAAGACGTCGGTCCTGCGGGACCTTTGCTTGCTCGGTCCGTATCCTTGCTGGAAGACATGAAGGACTGCCGCGCGGGAGACTGCGAGGAGGACCTTAGGGCTGACAGCATTCTCGAGGGCGAGTGTGACACGGAGCGGACCAGGCGAGGCCCCGCCGTGTCTCCCAGGTCCCAGGATCCTATACTGAGCTTGCCCTCGAGGCGCGCCAGGGATGCCTTGCGGTCGCTGTGCTGCCCCTGCATTGAGCGTAGCCGCCTCTTCAGGCGCATCTGCAGCGAGACGTCCAGCTTGGCGAGCATGTCGCACACCTGGTGGAACACTGCGGGCTCGGCGGCGGCAAAGCGAGCGCCGCAGATGTACACCCGGCGAGCCAGCTTGCTGACCGTTGCATGGCTGCTGCCGAGGGCCTTGAAGGCGAATTCCACCACGGTCATCAGGCGGTCATAATGCTGTAGCTTATAGCCCGACTCTGAAGACTGCAGCGGAAGATACTGCAGCTGGAACTCCGAAGGAAACTCATCCACCAGGCGATCCAGCACACACAGGCGGCCCAGGAGCCACTGCCAGGGCGCCTCCGACGGCGGCGAGTCGTCGAGGATGCACGAGAGAACGTAGGATATCCCCCCCAGGCCGGGGGTGGTCCCCTGCACCTGGGTACCCAACGCCAGCTCCCCTTCTTGGCCTCTACACAGCTCTAGAATTGAGTCGACGCTGATCTGTGACGTGCGTCTATTCCCGTCCGCACACTTGAGGAGAAGCGTGTGGACGAGTGGACGGAACAACTCCTGCAGTGAAGTCACCTCACTCCCCGCCGATGGACTGAGGTGCGAGAGCAACACACGGACACACCGCAGACATGCCAGGTACACTTTGTAGACGGGGTCATTTGCCACCTGTGCGAGGATATTAGCGCAGCAATGGATCACCTGTCGTCTCTTCTCTTCCCCCGTTACTAGGCGGTCCCAGTGGAGAACTTTCACGACCTGTTGAAGCGCAAATTAAAACAAACAGTTGGACAAATCTGTAAATCATCTACCTCATATACACACAAAATCCCCCTCAATCTGACCCCCCCAACAAACCTCCCCCCCCCCCCCCCCAGATCGCAGCCCCTAAAAAGCCTCCAACCCCGTTTACCTCGTGAGCAAGTCTTCTCAGACCCGTTTCCCTGACGGCCCAGTCGCGGGAGAAGAGGCAGGCCACCAGCTCCTTGCCGAAGACCTGGACCCAGCTGGCGGCGGTGGACTCGTGCTCGGCTGGAATCGGCTCACTCCTCGGCAGCGGGACGGCTTCCTCGGACGTGCTCGCTGCGATGGCGGCTGAGACCTCCCCTGCGAGGTGGGTGTCGAGTATTAGCTGGCGGTACTAGTTCGAAAGCCTTACCAAGCGCTACTACAATAGCAAACTGTCTCGCATGTATTAACTGATACCACAAAAATACGTAAAGAGACGCACCAAATTATACCATCTAACAAATATTATTTGATGGCATGAAATTTGACAATATCATCATTACCATTAACAAAGAAGGGCAATAAAACATCGAAATTAGACAATACCCTCATCATCATTAACAAAAAAAACGAGCAACAAAACATCGAGCCGCCCACAGCCAGCTCTCCATCCCATCAACCACATACCCCGGACGGTGGGCGGGTACGCTGAGCCAAGGACACCCGAGCCGGAGCCGCCCGCAGGCGAGGAGTACGCGGAGTCGGTGTACGGGGAGTGGGTGTGCGGGTAGGCGGAGGACAGCGAGCGGGACATGAGGCTGGAACCGAGGGGACTCTGACGCCCGCTGTTGCAAACTCCTGCAAGGAAGGCTGAGCGTTATTTGGAGCGCAGGGAGGCGGGGTATAATATCACTCTTCTGATTAATAATCCTAGAAAATAATGATATCATCAAGTGAGATAATAATGACAATAATCATAATAATATCAAATAATAACGATAATAATGTCAAATAATAACGATAACAATGTCAAATAATAACGACAATAATTTAAAATCAGATAATATCGACTTAATCCAGCTTGTCGACAATAACCATGGAATCTACAGACACCTTTTCTCAACATCTCTCGACCTGTTTCCCCTTCCCCTTCCTCCCTTCCTTCCCCGGACTCGGCCTCACCTGAGAAGCTGGCACTCATCAGCGGGTAGGCATAGTCGGGTGCCAGGGGTGGGGTCCGGCCGACTGGAGGCGAGGTAGAGAGATGGGGGCGGGTGACGGGCGTGGACCCCGGGGTGGGCGTGAGGCGAGGGTGGTGCTTGAGTGGCCAGGGCGCCCTACAGAGCGGGCAGAGGAGGGGGTGGCCCTGGGCGTTGCGGTCGGCTGCCCAGACGGCCATGCAGTGGTGGTGCAGCAGGTTCCGGCAGCCCGACTCGCACATGACCAGACTCTCGCCCTCCACCATGCACATCAGGCAGATCGGGCACTGGGACTCCTCGTCGCTGCAATAATAGGAGGAGGATTAATAATTATACGAGGAGGATTAATGATAATAAGAGGATTAATAATAACAAGAGGAGGATTAATAATAACAAGAGGATGATTAATAATAATACGAGGAGGAAGAAAAATAATAAGAGGAGGATTAATAATAATAAGAGGAGGATGAAAAATAATAAGAGGAAGATTAATGATAATAATAAGAGGAGGATTAATAATAAGAGGAGGATTAATAATTATAAGAGAAGGATTAATAATAATAAGAGGAGGGTTAATAATAATAAGAGGAAGATTAATGATAATAATAAGAGGAGGATGAATAATTATAAGAGGAGGATGAATAATAAGAGGAGGATTAATAATAATAATAAGAGGAGGATGAATAATAACAAGAGGAGGATTAATACTTATAAGAGGAGGATGAATAATAATAAGAGGAGGATTAATAATAACAAGAGGAGGATGAATAATAATAAGAGGAGGATGAATAATAACAAGAAGAGGATAAATAATAATAATAAGAGGAGGATTAATAATAATAATAAGAGGATTAATGATAATAAGAGGAGGATTAATAATAATAAACCAATGAATAGATAAAACAAAATGATAAAACAAATTATATCAATATAAAGTACTGCTATAATGTAATGAAAAAATGATAAACCAAATCATATTAATATAGAGAACTGCAATAAAGTAATAAATCTAAAAATAAACATAAACACCCTGCACAAAACAATAAACACACAAAAACGAGACTAAATTCAACAAAAAATCAAAACTTCAAAAATCCGGCACGGAGCCCAGTCCCCAAACTTCAAAAATCCGGCACTGAGCCCAGTCCCCAACCTTCAAAAATCCGGCACTGAGCCCAGTCCCCAAACTTCAAAAAACCGGCACGGAGTCCAGTCCTCCCCTTACCTCGCAGCGGAGTCCAGGTGAGGGGAAGGCGCGCCCGT
>NC_091587.1:6838694-6846194 GCF_042767895.1 Penaeus vannamei | reverse complement strand
CAAAAAATAAACGTGATGTCAAACTGAATCGAAGTGGGTAAAACGGCTGGAGGGAGAGGGAGAGAGAGAGAGAGAGAGAGAGAGAGAGCAGAGAGAGAGAGAGAGAGAGAGAGAGAGAGAGAGAGAGGGGGAGAGAGGGAGGGAGGGAGGGAGGGAGAGAGGGAGAGAGGGAGAGAGAGAGAGAGAGAGAGAGAGAGAGAGAGAGAGAGAGAGAGAGAGAGAGAGAGAGAGAGAGAGAGAGAGAAAGGAATCACCAAGCACTTTGCCACAAACAACCGAATAGGCTGGTTTAACTTCCCTACACGTGAAACAGACAAACACAAAACTCCAGATCTCTACCAAAACTACACTCAAGCCTTTGTGTACATGAACATTTAGAAGCAAAGGATCAATCCATTTTTTTCTTTTTTTTTTCGTCGTAAGGAGCTTTTACCATGTGGTTCGCTGCCATCACGGGGTCACTGAATTTATCATGAGTGCCGAGGCTCCATTCTGTAACCTGGGATTAAGAATGAGGCTCGAGAGTCGCAGCGAGGTCAGAGGTCGCTGCGGTCGGGGTCAATTGGGTCTAAGGAGATTTTCACGAACTCGCCGATTTTCACGAACTCGCCCTCTCTCTCTCTCTCTCTCTCTCTCTCTCTCTCTCTCTCTCTCTCTCTCTCTCTCTCTCTCTCTCTCTCTCTCCTTGACCACGAACTCACTTCATGACCAATAACCGACTCTCTCCCTCCCTCCTCCTCCCTCCCCTCCCTCTCTCTCTCTCTCTCTCTCTCTCTCTCTCTCTGTCTCTCTCTCTCTCTCTCTCTCTCTCTCTCTCTCTCTCCTTGACCACGAACTCACTTCAGCTCAAAACCGACTCTCTCTCTCTCTCTCTCTCTCTCTCTCTCTCTCTCTCTCTCTCTCTCTCTCTCTCTCTCTCTCTCTCTCTCTCTCTCTCTCTCTCTCCCTCTCCCCTTGACCACGAACCCACTTCATGCAAACCAAGGAAAGTAAAAGATATAACTCTGGAGAAACCTGAGCCATGTACAGGGGGACTCTATCGTGGGTTATGCATGGATGGGGGGAAAGGAAGGAGGGAGGAGGAGGAGGAGGGAGGGACGACGAAGGAGGGAGGAGGAGAGGAGGGGGACGAGGAGGGAGGAGGTGGAAGAGGAGGAGGAGGAGGTGGAAGGGGGGAGGAGGAGGAGGGACAAGGATGTGGAAGGGGGAGGTGGAGAAGGAGGAGAGAGATTAGGAGGTGGGAGTGGAGGAGGGAAGGAGTGGTAGAGGGAGGAGGGGACGAGGATGTGGAAGGGAAGGTGGAGGAGAGAGAGATTAGGAGGTGGAAGTGGAGAGGGGAGGAGGACAAGGGGGGGGCGGAGGAGGAGAAATAGGAATAGGGAGAGCAAAAGAAGAGGAAAAGAAAACAGGGGAGAGGGGCTTGGAATGGAAGGACTCACTCTCCATTCTCCCACTCTCCTTCCTTCTTTTTCTCTTCCTCTCCCCTCTCTTCCGCTCTCTCTCTCCCACCCCCTACCCTCCCCTCTCCTTCACTCCCACCCCCTTCCTCCCCCTTTCTCTCACTCCTACCCCCTCCCTCCCCCTTTCTCTCACTCCCCCCCCCCTCCCTCCCCTCTCTCACTCCCTCCCCTCCCTCCCCCTCTCACTCCCACCCCTCCCTTCCCCCCTCTCTCCTCTACCCCCTCCCTTCCCCTCTCTCACTCCCATCCCCTCCCTCCCCTCTCTCACTCCCACCCTCTCCCTCCCCTCTCTCTCCTCCCACCCTTCCCTCCCCCTCTCTCACTCCCACCCCCTCCCTCCCCCTCTCTCTCCCACCCCTCCCTCCCCCTCTCTCACTCCCCACCCCTCCCTCCACTCCCATCCCCTCCCTTCCGCTCTCTCACTCCCACCCCCTCCCTTCCCCCTTCTCTCTCACTCCCACCCCCTCCCTCCCCCTTTCTCTCTTCCTCCCTCCCTCCCTCTCTCTCTCTCCCTTCGTTGCTGCCCAGCCCAGTATGCGCTCAAAGTGACCTCTACTTAGAACATAGTAGGTTATAATACAAAGATCACCGCCTGACTCCCCTCCCGGCTGACCTTGGACATGGTGGCCTCATGGGTGCGGGTGCGGGGTGAGGGGGTTCAGAGGGGGATGGGAGTGGGGTGGGGGTACTGGCAGTCCGGGGGAATGGGAGTGGGACTGGGGTATGGGGAGGGGGAGGGAGAGGGGAGGGGAGAGGGACTGGGGCTGGGGAGGAAGGGAGTGGGACTGGGGTATGGGGAGGGGAATGGGAGTGGAACTGGGGTATGGGGAGGAGGAGGGGAGTGGGACTGGGGTAGGGAGTATTGGCAGAGGAGAAGGGAGTGGATTACAGGGGAGGATGGAGGGGAAGGGGTTGGATATGGGGAGGGGGTAGGGGGAACGGTAGGGGGGTAGTGGTACAGGGCATGGATGAAGGGATGGGGTAAGGGGTTGGGGTTGCGGAACAGTAGGGGTGAGGGTAGGAAGGGCGGGAGTTGCATTTCCTTGGGGATGGGGTGGGGTTAGGGTGAAGAGTGAAGAGTGAGGAGGGAGAGACAAGGAGGGGGGCGAAGGGAGAGGAAAGGAGAAAGATGAGGAGAGGGGGGGATGAGGGGAGAAGAAAGGAGGGGGGTGGGCCATCCAGGAGGAGGGGGTCCTGCCGCTGCCAGCATATTTGCTAACAAACAGATCCGCCACATTAATCAAGGAACACAATGGTCGACAGTCAACTGCTGGTACATCCACCCCGAGGTGCAAGTGCAAGCAAGGGGAGGGGGAGCGTGGGGGGGAGCGTGGGGGTGAGAGGGGGAGTGGGAGGGAGGGTGGGGGTGAGAGGGAGTGGGAGGAGGAGGGTGGGGGGTGAGAGGGGGAGCGTGGGGGTGAGAGGGGAGTGGGAGGAGGAGGGTGGGGGTGAGAGGGGAGCGTGGGTGGGAGGGAGTGGGAGGAGGAGGGTGGGGGTGAGAGGGAGAGTGGGAGGAGGAGGGTGGGGTGAGAGGGGGAGTGGGAGGAGCGTGGGGGTGAGAGGGGAGTGGGAGGAGGAGGGTGGGGGTGAGAGGGGAGTGGGAGGAGGAGGGTGGGGGTGAGAGGGGGAGCGTGGGGGTGAGGGGGAGTGGGAGGAGGAGGGTGGGGGTGAGAGGGGAGCGTGGGTGTGAGAGGGAGTGGGAGGAGGAGGGTGGGGGTGAGAGGGAGAGTGGGAGGAGGAGGGTGGGGGTGAGAGGGGGAGTGGGAGGGGAGCGTGGGGGTGAGAGGGGAGCGTGGGGGTGAGAGGGGAGTGGGAGGAGGAGGGTGGGGGTGAGAGGGGAGTGGGAGGAGGAGGGTGGGGGTGAGAGGGGAGCGTGGGGGTGAGAGGGGGAGTGGGAGGAGGAGGGTGGGGGTGAGAGGGAGCGTGGGTGTGAGAGGGAGAGTGGGAGGAGGAGGGTGGGGGTGAGAGGGAGAGTGGGAGGGAGGAGGGTGGGGGTGAGAGGGGAGTAGGAGGAGCGTGGGGGTGAGGAAGGGGAGCGTGGGGGTGAGAGGGGAGTGGGAGGAGGAGGGTGGGGGTGAGGGGGAGTGGGAGGAGGAGGGTGGGGGTGAGAGGGAGTGGGAGGAGGAGGGTGGGGGTGAGAGGGGAGTGGAGGAGGGAGGGTGGGGGTGAGAGGGGGAGTGAAGGAGGAGTGGGAGGAGGGGGTGGGGGTGGGGGAGTGGGAGGAGGAGGGTGGGGGTGAGAGGGGAGTGGGAGGAGGAGGGTGGGGTGAGAGGGGAGTGGGAGGGTGGGGGTGAGAGGAGTGGGAGGAGAGGGTGGGGGTGAGAGGGGAGTGGGAGGAGCGGGAGGAGGAGGGTGGGGGTGAGAGGGGAGTGGGAGGAGGAGGGTGGGGGTGAGAGGAGTGGGAGGAGGAGGGGGTGGGGGTGAGAGGGGGAGTGAAAGGAGGAGTGGGAGGAGGGTGGGGGTGGGAGGGAGCGTGGGGGTGAGAGGGGAGTGGGGGGGTGGAGGGGGAGTGGGAGGAGAGTAGGGGTGAGAGGGGAGTGGGAGGAGGAGGGTGGGGGTGAGAGGGGGTGTGAAAGGAGGAGTGGGAGGAGGGTGGGGGTGAGAGGGGGAGTGGGAGGAGGAGGGTAGGGGTGAGAGGGGAGTGAGAGGAGGAGGGTGGGGGTGAGGAGGGAGTGAAAAGGAGGAGGGTGGGGGTGAGAGGAGGAGGGTGGGGGTGAGGGGGGAGTGGGAGGGGGAGCGTGGGGGTGAGAGGGGGAGTGGGAGGGGAGCGTGGGGGTGAGAGGGGGAGTGGGAGGAGGAGGGTGGGGGTGAGAGGGGGAGTGGGAGGAAGAGGGTGGGGGGTGACAGGAGAGTGGGATAGAGGAGGCTGGGGGTGAGAGGAGGAGTGGGAGGAGGAGGGTGGGGGTGAGAGGGAGAGTGGGAGGAGGAGGGTGGGGTGAGAGGGGAGTGGGAGGAAGAGGGTGGGGGTGAGAGGAGGAGTGGGAGGAAAGAGGGTGGGGGTGAGAGGGAGAGTGGGAGGAGGATGAGGGTGAGAGGGGAGTGGGAGGAGGAGGGTGGGGGGTGAGAGGGAGAGTGGGGAGGAGGAGGGTGGGGGTGAGAGGGAGAGTGGAAGGAGGAGGGTGGGGGTGAGAGGGAGAGTGGGAGGAGGAGGGTGGGGGTGAGAGGGGGAGTGGGAGTGAGAGGGGGTGGGGTGAGAGGGGAGTGGGGGGAGGAGGGTGGGGGTGAGAGGGAGAGTGGGAGGAGGAGGGTGGGGGTGAGAGGGGGAGTGGGAGGAGGGTGGGGGTGTGAGGGAGAGTGGGGAGGAGGGTGGGGGAGAGGAGAGTGGGAGGAGGGTGGGGGTGAGAGGGGGATTGGGAGGAGGAGGGTGGGAAGAGGGGAGGGAGGGAATGGGAGAAAAAGGGATAGAGATAGGATGTGTGTTTTAGAGAGAGAGAGAGAGAGAGAGAGAGAGAGAGAGAGAGAGAGAGAGAGAGAGAGGAAGAGAAATGAGAAAAGAAGAAACTCTACGAAAGGAGAATTGAAATGAGAGAGAGATAACACAAGCGAAGATAATAGCAAGAGAAAGAGACCGTATGTGTCCGTGTACGTGTCTGTGTGTACGTGTCCGTGCGTCCGTGTGTGCGTGCGTTGTTGCATCTGATTGCATCCAGACGACGTGGAAAATGACGTGACACATGTGACTGGGAGCCTCTGCGATATTAAGACTCAAAACCTTTAAGAATCAAAGACTAAAAAAAAAAAAAAAAAAAAAAAAAAAAAAAAAAATAATAATAATAATAATAATAATAATAATAATAAACAAAAAGACCCATTCACTACGAAAAAACGACAAAACTAAGACAAAAAATCTAGCCTAAAAAAAGACTCAACAAGGAACAAATAGACCTAAACAATACAAAAAAGACGAAACAAAGCCAAAAAAATCTATCCATAAATAAACAACATATCAAACAAATCAATAAAATAAGATAAAAAACAAAACAAAACAAACTTAAAAAAAAAAAAAAAACGAAACGACAAAATATATCTATCAATAATTACACATACCAAACAAATCCATAAAATAAGATTTAAAACAAAAACAAAAACAAAAAATCCACTCACGACATAGGCCCCCCCCCCTCCCTGCCCCAAAGACCTATAAAGGCGATAACGGAAGAAATCACAACAGGAGAGCATAAGACGTACTGTTAACGGGTCCGAGTCAACAGGGTAGCGAAGGTGTGTGTGTGTGTGTGTGTGTGTGTGTGTGTGTGTGTGTGTGTGTGTGTGTGTGTGTGTGTGTGTGTGTGTGTGTGTGTGTGTGTGTGAGAGAGAGAGAGAGAGAGAGAGAGAGAGAGAGAGAGAGAGAGAGAGAGAGAGAGAGAGAGAGAGAGAGAGAGAGAGAGAGAGAGAGAGAGAGAGAGAGAGAGAGAGAGAGAGAGAGAGAGAGAGAGAGAGAGAGAGAGAGAGAGAGAGAGAGAGAGAGAAAGTGTACGTGTGCGTGTGTGCGTGTCTTCGTGTGCGTGTGAATCTGCGTCTGCTTGTGAGTGTGTGCTCGTGTTTGTCCGAGTGCGACAGCGAAGGTACGTGTGTGTCTGCGTGTGCGAATGTGAGCGTGCGTGTGCGTGTGCGTGGGCAGCGAGGGTTGGGTGGAGTACCGCGCCAGTTATAACCACAGCGCGGCGGGGAACCAGACGACCAGGCAGGCTGCGCGAGTGGGAGTAAAGGCTGAAAGAATCAGACGACCAGGCGAGACGACCAAACGACCAAACAACCATACAACCAGTCGAACAGCCAGACTTGACGACCAAACGACCAGACGAGACGACCAAACAACCAGACAACCAAACGACCAAGACCAGACCAGTCGAACAGACAGCCAGACGACATGACAACCAGACGACCAAACAACGAGACGACCAGAAAGCCAGACTAGACGACCAGCCAACTAAATGACCAAACGACCAGACAACTAAACGACCAAACAGCCAGACGACCAAACAACCAGATAACCAGACAACCAGACGACCAAACGACCAGGCAGCATCAAGCGAGCGGTACTACGAGGCGAACACCATACAACCAAACACGAGTAAAAGGTGAAAAAAAAACACAACCAGAAAACCAAAAAGCCTGAGCGAGAGTAGGCATAAATAACAACAACAACAATAATAATAATAATAACAACAACAATAAATATATAACAAATAAATATAATAAAACGGAAAAAACGCAAGACCGTTGTGTCCACGGCGTCCACTGCAGCGCCTTCTGCAGGTGCCAGCGCGGGTGCAGAAAGCCCACCGCGGGTTATCTCTCGTTGGGGAGAAGATGGGGCCGCCGCTTGCTCGTCTGACGCGGAAGGGGTGAGGTGGGGAGGAGGGGAAGAGAAGGGAGGAGGGGGGGGAGGGGGAAGCAGGGCGCGAAGAGGGAGGAGGGGGAAGGAGGAGGGAACAGGGAGGGGAAGGAGGAAAGGAAAGGAGGGCGAGAGGAGGAAGAAGTGAGAGGTGGGGAAGGGAGGGAGGGACAAAGAAGAGGAAGGAGGGTTGGGGAGGGGGAAGGAGGAGGAGGAGGAGGGGGAAGGGAGGGAGGGAGAGAGGGGATTGGTGAATGAGGGGAGGATACCAGGAGGGAGAAAAGATAAAGAAGGGGAAGGGGAAATGGTAAAATGGGGCAGGATGGAGAAGAAGGAGAGAGGGAGAGGTAGAGGGGGGCAGAGACGGTAGAAGAGGTGGAGGAGAGGAAGAAGGGGGAGGAGTGGATGACAAGAGGGGGTGAGAAAGGAGTAGACAAAGGAGAGAGGCGATAGGAGGGTAATGAGGAGGAGGAGAGCACAGGAGAAGGAGGGAGAGGAGAAATAGAAGATGAAGGAAGAGGAGGAGAACAGGAGAAGAACCAAAAGAAGGAAAAGAAGAAGAGAACAGGAAGAAGAAAAAGGAGGAGAAGACCAATGAGGAGGAGGAGGAGGAGAGGGGGACCGGGTGGGTGGAGTGCATCAGTTATAACGACAAGAGTAAGGTGTGGGTGGTAAGGGGGTGGGGGGGGTAGTAGGGAGAAG
>NC_091587.1:6831194-6833694 GCF_042767895.1 Penaeus vannamei | reverse complement strand
ACGACCCCGCGACCCCCTCCCCTCCCTCTTCCCCTCCCCCTTCACCCTCACAACGACGACCCCGCGACCCCCCTCCCCTCCCCCTACGCCCCCACCACGACGACCCCGCGACCCCCACCCCTTCCCTCCCTCCTTCCCCTCCCCCTACACCCTCACAACGACGACCCCAGCGACCCCCTCCCCTCCCTCTTTCCCCTCCCCCTTCACCCTCACAACGACGACCCCGCGACCCCCTCCCCTCCCCCCCCTACGCCCCCACAACGAAGACCCCGCGACCCCTCCCTCCCTCCTTCCCCTCACCCCCTACACTCCCACTACGACGACCCCGCGACCCCCACCCCTTCCCCCTCCCTCCTTCCCCTCCCCCCTACACCCCCACTACGACGACCCCCGACTTCCCCACCCCTCCCCCTCCCTCCTTCCCTCACCCCCTACACTCCCACTACGACGACCCCCTCCCGCCGTACACCCCCACAACAGACCCCGCGACCCCCACCCCTCCCCTCCCTCCTTCCCCTCCCCCCCTACACCCCCACAACGAAGACCCCGCGACCCCCACCCCTGCAGCCTACTCTAACAGCTGATCGTCACACGCTACAGCCTCAAAATGCCCGCTAATGGTCTTCATCGTCTGCTCACGTCTGAGGGCTTGAATATTGGGGAATATAATGTGTGAGAATGAGAGAGGGAGGCAGGGGGAGGGAGAGGGTGGGGGGAAGGGATGGAGGGAGAGGGAGAGGGGAAGGGAGGGAGGGAGGGAGAGGGGGAAAGGGAGGGAGGGAGAGGGGGAAAGGGAGGGGGAAGGGAGGGAGGGAGAGGGAGGGGGATGGAAGGGAGGGAGAGGGAGGGGGAAAGGGAGGGAGGGAGAAAGGGAGGGAGGGAGAGGGAGGGGGAAGGGATGGAGGGAGAGGGAGGGAGAGGGAGGGGGACTTTTTGACTTTGACACGTTTATTGAGACAAAAGTAAGATTACATCTCAAAAGGATGAGGTAACTTAGGTTATCCTCACCCTTACTTAATAAGTCCCTGTGCGGGCTCAGGGGAAAAAGGAAGTAGGGAGAGAGAGAGAGAGACAGAGAGACAGAGAAACAAAAATAACTCCACCCCCACCATCTCCCATACCTCTAAAGAAAAAATCCCAACTTCAACCACTCCTAAACCCCTTTCTCCTCCCCCCCCACCCCGAAACACCCCTAAACCCCATTCCCCACCCCCCTCAGAAACAACCCCTCCATCCTATCTTCTCCCCCCCCTAACCCTACCTACCCAACCACCCACCCCCATCCAGGAAGGAAGTCACCCCCCCCTCGGCCTGCCTGCCAGTTTCCGCAAAGTTGTTAGCGCTGACGGAGGGACTCTCTTTCTCTCTCTCTCTCTCTCTCTCTCTCTCTCTCTCTCTCTCTCTCTCTCTCTCTCTCTCTCTCTCTCTCTTTCTGTCTTTCTTTCTCTCTCTCTCTCACTCTCGTTCTCTCTCTCTCTCTCTCTCTCTCTCTCTGAGAGAGTGGGAGGGAGGGAAAGTAAGAAGGGAAGAGGGAGAAAGAAAGTGAGAGAATGAAGAGGAGGGAGGGAGGGAGGGAGAGAGCTACGGAGAGAGAGAGAGAGAGAGAGAGAGAGAGAGAGAGAGAGAGAGAGAGAGAGAGAGAGAGAGAGAGAGAGAGAGAGAGAGACAGAGAGACAGAGAGAGAGAGAGAGATTGCCATAAAGATCTAACTAAAGAGAGAGAGCGAACGCAAAGCCACCCCTCCCCCTCCCTCCACCTTCCCACCCCTCCCCGTCTGCCCGTAGGAATCCATCGCCCAACCAGATCACGCGCCGAAAAGGACATTCCGAATGACAAGTGAGTGGCGACCACCAGGCCTTCGGATCGACACCCGCAAGGACTCTCGGGACTGACCGGAAATGGGGAGGGTGGGGGTGGGGAGGGGAGGGGAGGGGGAGGGAGGGAGGGAGGAGGAGAGAGGGGGATGGAGGGGAGGGAGGAGAGAGAGGGAGGGAGAGAGAAAGGGGGAGGGGGAGGGGAGGGGAGAGAGGGGGAGGGAGGGAGGGGAGGGGAGAGAGAGAAGGGGGAGGGAGGGGAGGAGAGAGAGGGAGGGAGGGAGGGGGAGGGGAGGAGAGGAGAGGAGAGGAGAGGAGGAGAGGGGAGGTGAGGAGAAGAGAGAGAGAGAGGGAAGTAGGTGGGAAGAAGAAGGAGGGAAGTGAGGAGATAGAGGGAGGGAGAGGGAGGTGGGAGGAGAGAGTAAGGAAGGGAGAAATAGAAGGGGAGGGAGGTGGGGCGAGAAAGGAGAAGAAAGAGGGAGGAGGAAGGAGAGAGGTGGGAGAAGGGGGGTAGGAAGAGAGACGGAGGGGGGGTAGGGGGAGGGGGAGGAGGAGGTAGCAGAGACGGAGAGACGGAGGGGGAGGGAGGAGATAGAGGGAGAGGGAGGGAGAGGGAGGGGGAGGTAGCAGAGACGGGAGGGAGGGAGGACATAGAGGGAGAGGGAGGAGAGAGGGAGGGGAGGGGG
>NC_091587.1:6801194-6823694 GCF_042767895.1 Penaeus vannamei | reverse complement strand
CTTTTTAGCGTAACAAGCAATACCCTACAAATAAATAAATAATTAAACAAATAAACAAATAAAAAATAAATAAATAAAAATATATTAATAAATAAAATAAAATAAATTAGAAGAGGAGGAAGATCGTTATGAGAGCAACATAAATAAATAAAATAAAATAAAGAAAAAGAAGGAGAGAGGACAACGAAGACAAAACCTAGTATGTCAAAGAAGAAGGAGAAGAAGAGAAAGAAGTAGAACAGGAGGAAAAAGAAGAAGAAGAAGAGGAGGAGGGAGGAAGAGAGGACAGGAGAAGGATGGGAAGGAGGAGGAGGAGGAGGAAAAGAAGAAGATGAAGGAGAAGAAGAAAAGAAGAAGAAAAGTTGAGGGAGAAGAAGAATGCCGCTCCTTTATTTCCACCTTTATCGGGAATTCTCTGAACCCAGATTTTATTTTCGAGTTCAAAGCATATCAAAACAAGCGAATTTCACCTCTATCGCCGGGTCTCACTCAACGATGTCAACAACTTAACCAAACCTCGAATGAATAACATCTATTTATCCATCCATCCATCTACCTACCTACCTTCCAATCTATCTATCCATCTACCTACCTATCTATCTCCATCAACTACCTACCTCCCAATCTATCTATCCATCTACCTACTTATCTCCATCTACCTACCTATCTATCCATCTATTTACCTACCTACCTACCTATCTACCCACCTATCTATATATCCATCTACCTACCTACCTACCTATCTATCTATCTACCAACTACCAACCTAGCCATCTATCTATCCATCTGCCTATCTATTTACCTATTACCTACCTATCCATCCATTCATCTATTTCTCTACCTACCTACCCATCTATCTACCTACCAATCTATACATCCAACTATCCCTCTACCTATCTATCTATCTACCAATCTATCCATCCAACTATCCCTCTACCTACCTAACCATCTATCCATCTATCTACCAATCTATCCATCCAACTATCCCTCTACCTACCTAACCATCTATCCATCTACCTATCCATCCAACTATTTATTTCTGTCACTTATCCTTGTCCCAAACGTAACGAGAATCAGCACCACACGAGGGCAGGGTATCTACGTAGCGCCGGGGGGTGGGGGTGGGAGTGGAGGGGCCTGGTGAGGGGGGGGGGGAGACAGCAGAAAGTGCGAGAGCAGGGGCGGCGCACTTGACCTACATGGGGGAGCGACAGGGTGATGGGGGTCGGAAAGGAGAGGGGGGAGGGGGCGGAAGGGGTTGCGAAGGGAAGGAAAGGGAAGGGGTTTGCGAAGGGAAGGGAGTGAGGGATAGGGGCGAGAGTGGAAGGGAAAGGGGATAGGGGGCAGGAATATTCTAGGGGAAGGGGTGAGGGGCAGGGGGACTGCTAGGGGAAGAGGGGGGATAGGAAGGGGAAGGGGACAGGTTACAGGGTAAGTCCCAAGGGAAAGGAGCTTCGGGGTAAAGAACTGAAAAGGACAGAAGAGAGAAGAAGGGAAGGGGATGGGTAGGGGAATTCTAGTGGAAGGGGGTGAGGGGTAGGGGTGAGTAGAAGGGATGGGTAGGGAATTCAAGTGGAAGGGGTGAGGGGTAGGGGAAAGTAGAAGAGGAAGGGTTGTAGTAGCAGCAAGAGGAAGGGGAGGAATGGAGGAAAATTGATGACACGGTAAGGGAAGAGAGAGATAGGAAGAGAGGGAAGAGAGAGATAGGAAGAGAGGGAAGAGAGAGATAGGAAGAGAGGGAAGAGAGAGATAGGAAGAGAGGGAAGAGAGAGGTAGACAGCGGAAGGGGCAGAAAGAGGGAGGCAGGGTGACAGGGGCGGCTAAGAAGAACGGGAAGACCTAGAGGAAGGGAAGGGAAGGGGCATCGACAGGGGCTGCTATGAAAAGGGGAAAAAGAATAGAAAAGGGTTAGAAGGGGAGAAGAGAAGGAACAACAATAACACCCACAAAAGAGACCATCTTATTTCCAAATTCTCCAATTCTCGTATTCTCCAAATCCTATTTAGAAAAAAAATTAAGTACTTCAATTTAACATAAATCTATCTACCTATCTATCTATCTCTTCACACTGTTACAATCAATAACACCCATAAAAAAGACCACCTTATGCCCATTCCCTATATCCTATTAAAAAAAATAAATCTACCGCTCTATCTATCTATTTATCTATTCATCTATCTGTTCACACTGTTACACTTTGCCTTTGCGCTTTGCCCCCTGACTCCGACCTCCCCCCCCCCCCCCCCCGGACAGATGCGCTGGAAGTGACCTTGGCAAGATGGCCCCAGGGGACAGAGGGGGGGGGGGAGTAAGTGAGGGAGGGAGAGGATAATGAATACGAGGAGGAGGAGGAGGATTAAGAAGGAGGAGGAGAACGGAGAAGATCAAGAAGAAGGGTGTAAAAGAAGAGGGAAGAGGAGGAGGAGGAGGAGGGAGTAGGAAAGAGAAAGAAGACAGAAAAGCGAAAGGGAATGAAAAGAAGGAACACCGTGGAAGGGGAAGAGAAAAGGAAGAAAGAAAAGGAAACAAAAAAAAAAATAAAAATAAAAAATAAATAAAATAAAATAAAAAAATAAAATAAACAAATAAAAAACTAATAAACAAACAATAATTACAACAACCATAATTTACAAGCAACGGGCAAACGAAGCACCAAAGATCAGCCTGAGAGAAGCAAAACGAAGCGGGAGGGAGTCTGCTTCCCCAAGGCCGACCTGAAGCGCCCTTTCTGCTTCTCTCCCTCCTGAAGCACGACGAAGCGGGAGGGAGTCTGCTTCCCCAAGGCCGACCTGAAGCGCCCTTTCTGCTTCTCTCCCTCCTGAAGCAAGACGAAGCGGGAGGGAGTCTGCTTCCCCAAGGCCGACCTGAAGCGCCCTTTCTGCTTCTCTCCCTCCTGAAGCACGACGAAGCGGGAGGGAGTCTGCTTCCCCAAGGCCGACCTGAAGCGCCCTTTCTGCTTCTCTCCCTCCTGAAGCAAGACGAAGCGGGAGGGAGTCTGCTTCCCCAAGGCCGACCTGAAGCGCCCTTTCTGCTTCTCTCCCTCCTGAAGCAAGACGAAGCGGGAGGGAGTCTGCTTCCCCAAGGCCGACCTGAGGCGCCCTTTCTGCTTCTCTCCCTCCTGAAGCAAGACGAAGCGGGAGGGAGTCTGCTTCCCCAAGGCAGACCTGAAGCGCCCTTTCTGCTTCTCTCCCTCCTGAAGCAAGATGAAGCGGGAGGGAGTCTGCTTCCCCAAGGCCGACCTGAAGCGCCCTTTCTGCTTCTCTCCCTCCTGAAGCAACATGAAGCGGGAGGGAGTCTGCTTCCCCAAGGCCGACCTGAAGCGCCCTTTCTGCTTCTCTCCCTCCTGAAGCAACATGAAGCGGGAGGGAGTCTGCTTCCCCAAGGCCGACCTGAAGCGCCCTTTCTGCCTCTCTCCCTCCTGAAGCACGACGAAGCGGGAGGGAGTCTGCTTCCCCAAGGCCGACCTGAAGCGCCCTTTCTGCTTCTCTCCCTCCTGAAGCAAGACGAAGCGGGAGGGAGTCTGCTTCCCCAAGGCCGACCTGAAGCGCCCTTTCTGCTTCTCTCCCTCCTGAAGCAAGACGAAGCGGGAGGGAGTCTGCTTCCCCAAGGCCGACCTGAAGCGCCCTTTCTGCTTCTCTCCCTCCTGAAGCAAGACGAAGCGGGAGGGAGTCTGCTTCCCCAAGGCCGACCTGAAGCGCCCTTTCTGCTTCTCTCCCTCCTGAAGCAAGACGAAGCGGGAGGGAGTCTGCTTCCCCAAGGCCGACCTGAAGCGCCCTTTCTGCTTCTCTCCCTCCTGAAGCAAGACGAAGCGGGAGGGAGTCTGCTTCCCCAAGGCCGACCTGAAGCGCCCTTTCTGCCTCTCTCCCTCCTGAAGCAAGACGAAGCGGGAGGGAGTCTGCTTCCCCAAGGCCGACCTGAAGCGCCCTTTCTGCCTCTCTCCCTCCTGAAGCAAGACGAAGCGGGAGGGAGTCTGCTTCCCCGGAGTGGCCCATGGCGGCGAGTGTGGCCTTGCCCCGCTGAGGACCCTCGACCACTCACTCACTTTCTACGAGAACAACAGCGCTCTCTCTCTCTCTCTCTCTCTCTCTCTCTCTTTCTCCTATTTCTCTCTCTTTTTCCTTCTCTCTCTCTGTCTCTAACTATCTCTCTTTCTCCCATTTCTCTCTCTTTTTCCTTCTCGCTCTCTCTCTCTCTCTCTCTCTATCTCTTTCTCTCTCTCTTACTGTTTCTCTCTCTCTATCTATCTATCTATCTATCTCTTTCTTTTTCTCTCTCTCTCTTTCTGTTTCTCTCTCTCTCTCTCCCTCCCTTCCACCCTCCCGCCCTCTTTTTCTCTCCCACTTGCCCCCCTCTCCCCCCTCTTGCTCTCTGTCTCTCTCTCTCTCTCTCTCTCTCTCTCTCTCTCTCTCTCTCTCTCTCTCTCTCTCTCTCTCTCTCTCTCTCTCTCTCTCCCTCTCGGTTGAAACATCAAAACATTCACACCTACAAAAGTCTTTAAACAAAGCACCAATTTAACGTATTTTCCAACGCTGTTCCTCGCCTTTGCCGTGGGGACGAAAACAAACAAAAACAATAAAAAATAAAGGGGTGAGGGGGAGAGGGGAGGACGCCACCTACCTCCACCTCACCCCCCCTCCCCCTCGCCTCTTTAGTGCATGCTCCAAATAAGAAAATAAATGAATTCAAATCAATTTAAACTCCCCTCCTCCTCCCCCCCCCCCCCTATCCCAACTCCACTCTCTTTTATAAACTTCATAAAAAAAACTTCACTTTTGACGTATACCTTTAAATAGAATCAAAATAAATAGATAAACATATAAAATCAAAGCAATTTCTACCCTCATCTCCCCCTCACCCCCATACCCCCACCCCTACCTCACCACCTTGATAAACCTTTACAAAAAATGATCCCTTTAGCCGTATCATTCTTAAAAATAAACAATTAATCAATTAAACCAAAGCAATTTCAACCTTCCTTCTCCCCCCCCCCAGCCATTACTCTACAACCCCCCCCACCACGCTCATCCCCCTCTTCTCGCCTCACCAACCCCGCCCACACCCCTCCACCTCCCCCCTATCCCCCATTCCCACCAACTCACCCCCTCCTACCTCCCCTAACATCTCCCCCACCCCATTCCAACCTACTCCCCCCTTACCCCAATACCCACTTCCTCCACCCCTTACTCACTCCCCCATTCCCTTCCCCCACTCCAACCTACTCCCCCTAACACCCAATCACACCTCCTCCACCCCTTCCTCCCCCCATTCCAACCTACTCCCCCTTACCCCAATACCCACCTCCTCCCCCATTCCAACCTACTCCCCCTAACCCCAATCACACCTCCTCCTCCCCTCCATTTCCCCTCCCCTCCCCCTCCCCCCCCTTGACTCTTAAGCATACTCCCTCCTAATTAAGTGGCCCCCTTAAGTTGCCCCCTTAAAGGTACCCATCGCTCATTCACCGGTTCTCATCTTCAACGAATCAGGAGATAGATGAAATGGCCGGTTAATTATTCTCCCTCGTTCTTAAGTGTCATAAGTGAGCGAAGAGAGAGAGAGAGAGAAAAAAAAAGGAATTAGGCGGTTATTTTTCCTCTTACTGCCCTGTGGGACGAAGGAGGGAAGAGGCAAACGAGAAAAAAGAATTAGGCGGTTAATTATTCTCCCTCGTTCTTAAGTGTCCGGTGCTACGAAGGAGGGAAGAGAGAAAAAGGGGAATTAAGCGGTTATTTCTTCCTCTTTCTGTCCTGTGCGAGAGAGAGAGAGAGAGAGAGAGAGAGAGAGAGAGAGAGAGAGAGAGAGAGAGAGAGAGAGAGAGAGAGAGAGAGAGAGAGAGAGAGAGAAAGAAAGAGAAAGAGAAAGAGAAAGAGAAAGAGAAAGAGAAAGAGAGAGAGAGAAAGAAAGAAAATAAGAGAAAGAAAGAAAGAGAGAAAGAAAGAGAGAGAAAGAAAGAGAAAGAAAGAAAGAAAGAGAGAAAGAAAGAGAGATAGAAAGAGAAATAAGAAGTCCAGAACGTTTGCCGCCCGCCAAGAGGTTCCGGGTATCGCCTCCGGCAGATTATTGCTACGAAGGAGGCACTCGCGAGGGGGGAGGGGAGGGGGTGGGGGGAGGGGGAGGGAGGAGGAGGTGGTGGGGGTAGGGGAGGGGAGGGGGTGTCCGAGAGCATCATCGGCCGAGGACAGAAGCCAGGCTGTCTTCGACGTGTTAATATCAGTTTTTTGTTCTTCTTCTTTCTTTCTTTCTTTTTTCCTCAAATCGCTTCGCATTCTTCTTTTTTCTTTCTTTTCCTTTTTCTCGATTCGCTTCGCATTTCGTGTTCGGCTACGTGCGGCGGGGGGGTGGGGGTGGGGGTGGGGGGGCGGTGAGGGCGGGATTTCTTGTTGTTTATCCTCTGTTCTCCCTGTTTGTGTCTTTCGGTCTCTGTCGCTGTTTATCTTTTTTCTCATTTTCTTTGTCTCTCTTTCTTCCTCACATTCTTTCCTTCTTTATTCTTTCTTTCCTTCTTTCTGTCTTTCTTTCTTTCTTTCTCTCTCTCTCTCTCTCGAGAATCTCTCTCTCTCTCTTGATCTCATGTCTTCTACTTTACCTCACAATTTAACTAAAATTAGGAGAAACAATTCCATCAAGGAACAAGAAAAAGAAGAAAAAGGAGTAATCACGGAATAAAGAAGAAAAGGCGTTTACATGAGACATTTGCTAACTTTATAAACAGACTGATAGACTGATATATATATATATATATATATATATATATATATATATATATATATATATATATATATATACACATATACATACATAAATAGTGGATAAATAAGCCGACTGACGGACAGAAGACGAACACACACACACAAACGACTAATTAATGAAAACAGTTGAACAGACAGACGAAAATAAAACCGACAAACAGCATGCACAGACATCACACAGCACACTCGCGCGCCGCTGTCCGACTCCAAATGGCGGAGAGCGAGGTATCAGCAGGTACCAGCTGACCTCGGGGACGCCACTGCTTCGCTAGGTCTACCTTGGCACCGTGCCAGCTGTTAGGGCAGGCTAGGAGGAGGCGAGCGGGCACAGAGAGAGAGACAGAGAGAGAGAGAGAGAGAGAGAGAGAGGGAGAGAGAGAGAGAGAGAGAGAGAGAGAGAGAGAGAGAGAGAGAGAGAGAGAGAGAAAGAGAAAGAGAGAAAGATAGAAAGATAGAAAGAGAGAAAGAGAGAAAGGAGGGAGGGAGGAGGGAGGGAGAGAGAGAGAGAGAGAGAGAGAGAGAGAGAGAGAGAGAGAGAGAGAGAGAGAGAGAGAGAGAGAGAGAGAGAGAGAGAGAGAGAGAGAGAAAGAAAGGGTGGGGGAAGAAGAGGGGAAGGAGGGAGGGAGGGTAGGAAGTGGGGTAGGGGGGAAAGAAGGGGAAAGTGGGGAAGGGAGGACGAAGAGGTGAAGGAGGGAAGAGGGGAAAAGGGGTGGAGGGGAAAGAGGGGTAGAGGGTGGAAAGAAAGAGGGGTGGAGAGGGAGAGGAAGTGAAGGAAGAGGGGAAAGGGGGAGGGAGGAAAGTGGGGTGAAGGAAGAAGGATAGAGGGGAAAGAAGAGTGAAGGAAAGAGGGAGGGAAGAGGACTGAAGGAGAGGGAAGGGAGAGAGAGGGTGAAGGAGGGACGGAGGGAGGGAGGGAGGGAGGGAAGAGGGGGAAAGCGAGTGAAAGAGGAGTGAGGGAAGAGGGGAAAGAAAGGAGCGGGAAGGGGAAAAGGCACCCCCCTCCTCAAACTGATTTATCGCTACACCCACCCTTCGTTATCGCCCAAGCAAGTGGTATGTAAGTGGGGGTGGGTGGAGGTGGGGGTGGGGTGGAGGGTAAGGTAGTGGGGTAGGGTGGGTGGGGGTAATTATGGGGGGAGGGGGTGGGCTGGTTAATGGAGGGGTGGGGGAGGAATGCGAGAAGATGTGGTGTGGGCATGAGAGTGGAGTGAAGGGAAGGGTAGGGGAGAGGGGTAGTGGAAGGGGGTTCTGGAGGGCAATGGAGGGTCGTGAAGGAGGAGGGAAGGGTAGTAGAGAGGGTAGGACAAAGTAAGGGAGGAGAAGAAGGAGGAGGAGAAGAATAAGGAGAAGAAGAAGAAGAAGAAGAAAGAGAAGAAGAAAGAGAAGAAGAAGAAGAAGGAGGAGAAGAAGAAGAAGAAGAAAAAGGAGGAGGAAGAGAAGAAGAAGAAGAAGAAGAAAACGAAGGAGAAGGAGGAGGAGAAGAAAGAGGAGGAGAGAGAGAGGAGGAGGGTAGGGAGGGTAGTGAATGTACTCGAGAGAGGCAAGACGGACAGGCAAAATAGAAAAGGAAATCAGTGAAAAAAACATTGATAAGAAAGAAGGAAAATTTAACTTAGATGCATAGAACAAGGAAGAACAGACAGAGTCGAGGATACGGAGGAGAGAGGGAGAGGGGGGGGGGAGGAGGGAGGTAGGAGGGAGGGGTAGGGAGTCGAGAGAAGAGGGGAGTGAGGGGAACGGAGCGATAACGGAAGAAACGCGAGACTGAGGAATGCGAAGAGGGGAGAGAAGGAGAGGAGGACATGGAGAAGGCTCTGATGGCTTGCAAATAAATAGGTAAATAAAGATAATCAAGAGTAAATGGGGCGGGCGATAGGCAGAGATAAGGGGAGCGAGAGGTAGATAGGGAGGGAGGGGAGGGAGAGAGAGAGAGAGAGGGAGAGAGAGAGAGAGGGAGAGAAACAGGAGAGAGAGAGAGAGAGAGAGAGAGAGAGAGAGAGAGAGAGAGAGAGAGAGAGAGAGAGAGAGAGAGAGAGAGAGAGAGAGAGAGAGAGAGAGAGAGAGAGAGAGAGAAAATCACACCCAAAGACGACTAAAAAGAAAAAGAAAAAGAAAAAAAAAACACGAATCAAAACACACACAAAAAAAATCCCAAACAAACCCAGATTAAAGAAGAAGAACCAACAAGAAGAAGAGACAAAGAGAGAACCAAAAAAAGACATAGAAGCGAACGGATAATAACGAGGAAGAGAAGGCATATAACGAAGGGAGTAATTATCTCACTAGTAACTGTTTATCCACTGACGTTGTTGAGACAGGGCGTGGGCGTCGGGCGCGGGCCGGGCGTGCATGGCGGTTGTTTGGGGTTGTGGTGTTTGTGATGGGTTGTTTGTGATGGTTTATGATTGTTTACGCTTGACGGTTGTTTGTGCATGGCGGTTGTGGTGTTTGTGCATGGCGGTTATGTTTGTGATTGTTTGTGCATGGCGGTTGTTTGTGGTTTTTGGGCATGGTGGTTGATTGTGATTGTTTGTGGATGGTGTTTGATTGTGATTGTTTGTGATTGTGCATGGCGGTTGTGATCGTGGTTGACAGTCGTATGTCATGGTTTATGATTGTTTGCGCTTGACAGTCTTTGTGCATGGCGGTTGCTGTGACTGTTTACGATTGCGCTCGACGGTTGTGTTTAGTGTTTGTGCATGACGGTTTTTTGCAGTCTTTTGCGCATGACGGTTTTTGCAGTCTTTTGCGCATGGCGGAAACCGGAGTCATCGTTTTTCTCCCTCCAAATTGCATAACAAGATCCCAATATGATGTAACGTTGCCTCTTGTGCATGGCGGTTCTGGTGCATGGCCAGGGTTGTTGTGTTTCTCTTTGTTGTTTGTTGTGGCTGTTTGTTGTTTTTGTTGTTGATGCTGATGTTTTGTTGCTGTTTCTCTTTGTTGTTGTTGTTGATGTTGTTTGTTGATGTTTGTTGTTGTTATTGTTGTTGATGTTGGTGTTATTGTTGTTTTTGTTGATGTTTTTGTTATTTGTTGTTATTGTTGTTGTTTTTGTTGATGTTGCTTTCTAAAAGAGTAGGACGCCCTTAAGAGTAATTTCATAAGAAGGCGTTTTCCGTCGGCCTCTGTGCATGACGATAATTCGAGTTGCCCTGTTCCTCCAAAATATGCATAGCGTCTAAAAAAAAAAAAAAAAAAAAAAAAAAAAAAAAAAAAAAAAAAAAAGTAAAAATAAAAAAAATAAAACTAAATAAATAAATAAATAAAATAAAAAACGTATTAGCACAAGCCTGTCGTAAATCATGTTCTTTTTATTTCTTTATATTTTTAATTATTATCTTTTTTACTGATCTTTTTGTTTTAACGTTATAATCTTTCTTATTTGCTCTTAGGATGAGGAGGAGGAAAAGGAGGAAAGGATGAGGAGGAGGAGGAAAAGGAGGAAAGGAGGAGGAGGAGGAATAGAAGAAGAAGAGGAAGATTAAGAAAAAGAAGAAGAAGGAGAATAAGAGGGTAAAAGAAGAAGAAGAAAGAGAAGAAGAAAAAAAAAGAGAAAAAGAATGAGGAGGAGAATAATA
Organism: Penaeus vannamei; assembly: GCF_042767895.1. Taxonomy (NCBI): domain Eukaryota; kingdom Metazoa; phylum Arthropoda; class Malacostraca; order Decapoda; family Penaeidae; genus Penaeus; species Penaeus vannamei. The sequence goes on along the minus strand of NC_091587.1, from coordinate 6,813,364 downwards.
CTAAGAAAAAGGAGGGAAAACGAAAAGAGAAAACCAGACACACACACACACGCACACACACACGCACACACACACACACACACACACACACGCACACACACACACACACGCACACACACACACAAACACACACACACACACACACACACAAACACACACACACACACACATACACACACACACACACACGCACACACAACCAAAACAAAGACAAAAAAGCGTGAGTCCTGCCTGCTCGCTTGCCTCTACCTCCCTCCCTCCTCGCCTGCTTACCAACAGACAGGCAAGCAGAGAAGCAGGGAAGCAGGCAGGCAAGCAGGCAAGCAGGTACTCCAGCATGACATCAGCGCCGCGCGGGTAGTGGGAGCGAAGCCGGGTCGGTTCGGGTAGAGGGAGCGAAGCCGGGTCGGGTCGGGCGGTGTGAGCGAAGTCGGGTCGGGCGGCGGGAGCGAAGCCGGGTCGGGCGGCGGGAGCGAAGCCGGCCCCGCTTCGCTCCCGCCGCCCGACCCGGCTTCGCTCGCGCACGGCCGACCTTGGAGACTCACCTGCAGCCCAGGAGCCCCAGGGACAGGTGTCTCTTGAGTGGGCACTTCACTTCACCTAGGAGACGCGGGCGGCCCCTCCCTCAACCCCTTCCCTTCCTCCTTCCCTCCTTCTGCGCATCCGAGTCCTTTCTGTCTTCCTTCTTTCCGCCCTTCCCCTTCCTTTTCTCTTCTCTCTATCCCCTTCCTTCCTCCTTCCCTCCCTCTGCGCATCCGAGTCCTTTCTGCCTTCCTTCTTTCCGCCCTTCCCCTTCCTTTTCTCTTCTCTCTATCCCCTTCCTTCCTCATTCCCTCCTACGCATTCCCTTCCTTCTATCTCCCATCCTTCCCTCCATCCTCTTCCTTCTCTCCTTCCCTCTATCCCCTTCGTTCCTCCTTCCCCCCTTCCCTCCATCTCCTTTCTTCTATCTTCCCTCCTTCAATCCTTCCCCTACCTCCTTCCCTCCCTTTTCCTTCCCCCCTTCCACCCATCCCTTCCCTCCCTCCCTCGTTCCCTCCTTCACGCATCCCCTTCCACCCTCCCTCCCTCCCTCCTCCACGGAAGGGGAAGGGGAGGGAAGGAGGGGGATGGGGAGGAGAGGCGGGGAGGCGAGGAGGGAAGAAGGGGAGGCGAGGAGGGAAGAAAGGGAAGAGGGAGGTTAAAGAGGGGGAGGGGAGGAGGGAAGAAGGGGAAGGAGAGGCGAAGTGGGAAGGAAGGGGAGGCGAGGAGGGTAGGAGGGGGAAGGGGGAGGGGAAGGAGAGGCGAGGAGGGTAGGAGGGGAAGGAGGGGGGGAAGAGCATTACAATGAGAGCGTTGTTCTTCCTCGGTTTAAACATTCACGATCGGCGTTGAACATCCAGAGGGCTGTCCTTCCGCGCTTATACGCTCACGCAAGGCCACGTGCACACACACACACATACTAACACACACACACACATACATACACACAGTCATGAAGAGATACATACACTCCCTTAGACGCACTCAGGTACACACACATACACGCTCACTCACTCACACACACACGGGCGCGGATACACGCTCACTCAAGCACGCGTACACACATATCAAGTAAATTCCTCTTATTCATAGTTCTTACTCCTCCTTCCCGTTCCTTACCTCTTCTGTCTTTCTCTCTTTTTTCCTCTTTCTTTCTTCCTCTTCTCCTCCTCTTTCTTCTTCTTCTTCTTTTACTTCTCCTTCTTCTTCTCCTCCCTCTCCTATCTTCTTCTTCTTCACTTAATCCTTTAAATTTTTATTCTGTTTTACTCCATTCCTTTCCTTCTTTCCTTTTTTCTCCTTTATTCTGCACTTCCCTCTCTTCGTCCCTTTCACTCTCCCTTGCCTCCCTTCTTATCATTATCGTTTTTCTTCTATTCTTCCCTTACTCTCACGTCTCCCCTCCTTTCCCTCCTCTTCCTCTCCCTCCCTCACTCTCTCCTCTCCTCTCTCGTCCCTCCCTCAATCTCTCCTCTCCTCTCCCCTCCTCCACTCCTTCCTCTCTCCTCTCCCTTCTTCCCTCCCTCCCCCCAGCCATCCCCACCTCCCTCCCCTGAACCCAAACCCGCGCCAAGGGTCAAGTCCGGGTCAAAGGTCAGGGGGGTGAGTCGTGGCGGACGGGATCAAGGCAAAAAGCTCTGCGTTGTGAAAGTGACCCACAAGTCCACGGAGGAGCAGCGGGCGCCAAAGAAAGGCCTAGGAAGGTCTGTGGGGGGGGGGGCTCGTGAAGGTCTGTGGGGGCTTTGTGAGGGTCTGTGAAGGTTTGTGAAGGCCTATGAAGAATTATGAAGGTCTGTGAAGGTCTGTGTGGGGGTTGTGAAGGCCTATGAAGAATTATGAAGGTCTGTGGGGGTTTGTGAAGGTCTGTGAAGGTCTGTGTGGGGGTTGTGAAGGCCTATAAAGAATTATGAAAGTCTGTGGGGGTTTATGAAGGTTTGTGAAGGTATGTGGGGGGTTGTGAAGGCCTATATAGAATTATGAAGGTCTGTGGGGGTTTGTGAGGGTCTGTGAAGGTCTGTGGGGGTTGTGAAGGCCTATAAAGAATTATGAAGGTCTGTGGGGGTTTGTGAGGGTTTGTGAAGGTATGTGGGGGGTTGTGAAGGCCTATATAGAATTATGAAGGTCTGTGGGGGTTTGTGAGGGTTTGTGAAGGTCTGTGTGGGGGTTGTGAAGGCCTATATAGAATTATGAAGGTCTGTGGGGGTTTATGAGGGTTTGTGAAGGTCTGTGGGGGGTTGTGAAGGCCTATATAGAATTATGAAGGTCTGTGGGGGCTTTGTGAAGGTCTGTGAAGGTTTGTAAAGGCCTGCTAAGAATTATGAATGTCTGCGAAGGCCTGTGAAAGTCCATGAAGGTCTGCAGAGGCCTATAAAGGTCTATGAATGTCTGCGAAGGCTTATAAAGGTCAATGAAGGCCACGCACGCGCATCCTCCCCCTCCCCCCCTCTACCTAGCCCCATCCCACCCATCCCCCCCTTCCCTTACTATGTGCTTCGTCTCCCCCTCCCCTTCACTCCCCATCACCTGAGAGAGAGAGAGAGAGAGAGAGAGAGAGAGAGAGAGAGAGAGAGAGAGAGAGAGAGAGAGAGAGAGAGAGAGAGAGAGAGAGAGAGAGAGAGGAAAAAAAAGAAAAGGTAGGAGAAAACGAGCGAAGGGAGAAGAAATAGTAGTAGGAAAAAAAGGGAAATGAAAACGAAAGACAGAAAAAAAAGTTCTGAAACTGATAACAAAAGCAAAAGAAAGAAAACATCATAAAAAAAAGTCTCTTTCGAAAGACAACTTAAAAAAAAAGACTTACCTTGTCTACCGATATCACAATCGCACTCGATTTAATCTTATCAGAACGCGTAAAAAATATACCTGTTAAAACCGCATCGATAATAAAAAAGAAAATAAATAAAATAAAAATTGCAATAAATAAAAGCGCGCGCCTCCGATGTTAAATCTGACCTCCCTTTATCTACCTAAGAAATCTACTAAACCAACAAAAAAAATTCCATCACATTCCGTAAATAATTTGTGCATTTCGTAAAACATCTTACAACACAAGTGAACCTATGATAAATAAATAGCATCATATAACTTCAATACAAAAAATGACCCATCTAAGTCATCAACCTAATAAAATGAAAATACATCAACCGAAAAAAAATTTGGTAAAAAAAAAAAATATCTATATATATATATATATATATATATATATATATATATATATATATATAGAGAGAGAGAGAGAGAGAGAGAGAGAGAGAGAGAGAGATAGAGAGAGAGAGAGAGAGAGAGAGAGAGAGAGAGAGAGAGAGAGAGAGAGAGAGAGAGAGAGAGAGAGAGAGAGAGAGAGAGAGAGAGAGAGAGAGAGAGAGAGAGAGAGAGAGAGAGAGACATACAGAGACAGAGAGAGAAACCCCACTTTCCACCCCACTTCATAAAAAGCCTTTACACCAACCATCCCTATTTTTTCCCGCCAACTCGATGACTCCGCCTCCCGCCAGTTTCCGGCCGGACACGGAGCCAAGCAGCGGCGTCCAAAGGGTGTTCCTTAGGCAGGATAAGGAGCACCTGAAGGGGAAGAGGGAGAGAGAGGGAAGGGGAGAGGGAGAAAGAGGGAGGGATGGGAAGGAGAAAGAGGGAAAGGGGAGAGGAGGGATGGGAAGGGGAGAGGCAGGGATGGGAAGGAGAAAGAGGGGAGGAGGGAGAAGGGGAGACAGGGAGATGGAGAAAGAAGGAGATTGGGGGAGATTGAGGGAGGTAGAAAAGAGGGGAAGAGGGGGAGAAAGACAGGAAAAAAGGTAAGAAAGCGGGGAAGAGAGGGGGAAAAGGAGAAGACAAGAGAGGAGGGAGAAAGAGGGAGAGAGGGAGGTAGGGAGGAGGGGAGGGGGTTACACGACCTTGCCTTCCTGGACCCAACATGGCGATTCTGCAGTGCTATCTCACCCATGTTGATGAGCGGAGCCACATGGTCACACCCGCTGGCTACCGTGGGCGTGGATGAGAGGAATAGGCGGGTGGGCGTTGGTGGGGGGGGAGGTCGAAGTGGGGAGAAGGAAGGGAGGGAGGGAGGGAGAGAGAGAGAGAGAGCCAGAGACAGAGAGACAGAGAGAGCGACAGAGACAGAGAGAGAGAGAGAGAGAGAGCGACAGACAGAGAGAGCGACAGACAGAGAGACAGAGACAGAGAGAGAGAGAGAGAGAGAGAGCGAGAGGGACAGAGAGAGAGAGAGAGAGAGAGAGAGAGAGAGAGAGAGAGAGAGAGAGAGAGAGAGAAAGGGGGAGGGAGGGAGGGAGAGGAGAGAGAGAGAGAGAGAGAGAGAGAGAGAGAGAGAGAGAGAGAGAGAGAGAGGAGAGAGAGAGAGAGAGAGAGAGAGAGAGAGAGAGAGAGAGAGGGGGGGGGAGGGAGGGAGGGAGAGAGAGAGAGAGAGAGAGAGAGAGAGAGAGAGAGAGAGAGAGAGAGAGAGAGAGAGAGAGAGAGAGAGAGAGAGAGAGAGAGAGAGAGAGAGAGACAGACAGAGAGAGAAAGAGAGAGGATATCAAAGTATTTATGCTATCATGTTTACCTGAACTGCCGAGATTAACAATATCAGTTCTAATCCCCATCCAGGCATAAACAAAATGAAAATGCTAATCTTCCTGTCGATAAGTTACACAATTCCGCATTCTCTGGAGAGGGAGAGGGAGAGGGAAAGAGAGAGGGAGAGGGGAATATGGAAAGTGAGAAGGAGAAAGAGGAAGAGAGAGAGAGAGGAAGAGAGAAGAAGGAGAGAGAGAGAGAGAGAGAGAGAGAGAGAGAGAGAGAGAGAGAGAGAGAGAGAGAGAGAGAGAGAGAGAGAGAGAGAGAGAGAGAGAGAGAGGGAGAGAGAGAAAGAAAGAAAGAGAGAAAGAAAAACGCCGACAGACAGAAAGAGAAAGAGAGAAAGGAAGAGAGACAAAGAAAGAAAGAAAAAGGCCGACAGACAGAAAGAGAAAAAAAAGAGAAAGAGGAAAAAACAGCCAGACAGCCTGACAGACAAACACAAAAAACAAAAACAAAAAACAAAATCTACTTCAACCTCCCACAATATACCACCCACCTGAGCGGCACTTCCTTAACCCCCCCATTCCATCGCTTACGTAAATGGACCCATAAATAAAACACCAATAAAAGAATTAAACTGATCCATCACGACATTAACGATTGATCCCCCCCCCGTTGCTACAACCTCCCCCCCACCACCCCCCGCGTTGACGTCAAAGTAAGCGGTTTAAATTCCACTTCCTCTTCACATTGTAAAAAGAAGGTGAAAAAAGATGAAGTAGAAGTAGAATAAGAAAAAGAAGAAGAGGAGGAAGAAAAAGAAAAGACAAAATAATTAGAAGGAGAAGGAGAGAGTCGTTTTGCGAAGAAGAAGAAGAAGTAGATGGAGAAGAAAGAGAAGAAGAAAAAGAAGTAGAGCGAAGAGGAAGAAGAAAAAGAAGAAGAGGAAGAAGAAAACAAAGAAGACAAAAGGAATTAGAAAGAGAAGAAGAAAGCGTCGTGTTGCGCAACGTGACTCGATAAATGCAGAAAAAAGGTATGAATGAAGAATAAAAAGGAAAAAAAGAGAATGAATAACTCCGCTAAACGAGAGATTGATTGATTGATATATTGATTGATATGTCTTGTTATATGATCAATGAACATAATATAAGCGTCTGATTTAAAAAGATTTCAATACCAATCGATGCTGTTCTACTTGTCAAATACCTGTCACGCCTTTTATGTCTATTTTGTCTATTAAATTGCGTTTTTCTACACCTGTCATGGCGGAATATGCTGGCCGGCGAAATTATCTATCGATATTATCTATCTACCATTTATTTATCGCTAATAACGCATCTTTTTCGTTCTACATTTTTTTTTAAGATACGAACTCCGTAACTCTATGAAACAAACACACATACACATACACACACACACACACACATGCACGCACGCACACTCTCACTCTCTCTCTCTCCACCCCCACACACACATGCACATACGCACATACATTCCTCATTCCCTTACGCTCTCTCTCTCTCTCTCTTTCTCACACACACACACACACACACACACACACACACACACACACACACACACACACACATACACGCACACACACACACACCTCCCCTCCCTCTCCCACCCCACCCACCCTCATCCCCCCCCCCCCCACAACCTTCGTTACCAAATCCCTTACACTTTTCCTCCCTTTTACTCCCATGGTGTCGAAGCGGGTTCCCCCCATCCCCCCCCACACCCCCACACCCCCCACTACACCCCCACCCCCAACACCCCCCACCCTCCAGCGTAATACACACCGTACTTGTCGTTCCAGCTTTTTACCAAACCCGCACTTGCGCTCACGGCTCTACGGTTCTACGGTTCCACGCGGGTTCATGCGGGAGGAAAGGGTTGTATAAGTGGAGGAGGAGGAGGAGGAGAGGAAAGGTGGAGGAGGAGGTGGTGGAAAGGTGGTGGAGGAGGAGGAGGAGGGAGGAGGAGGGAGGAGGAGGGGAGGAGGAGGAGGAGGAGGAGGGAGGAGGAGGAGGAGGAGGTGGAGGAGGAGAAGGGGAGAGGGGGAAGAGAAGGAGGAGGAGGGGAGAGGGAGGTGGAGGAGGAGAAGGAGGAGAAGGGGAGAGGTGGAGGTGGAGGAGGAAGAGGTGGAGGTGGAGGAGGAGGAGGAAGGAGGCGGAGGAGGTGGTGGAGGAGGAGGAGAGGTGGAGGAGAAGTGGAGGAGAGGTGGAGGTGGAGGAGAAGGAGGAGGAGAGGTGGAGGTGAAGGAAAAGGAGGAGGTGGAGTCGGAGGAGGACGACAACAACGAGGACGATGAGAGGGGAGGAGGAAGAAGAAGAGGAGGAGAGGGAAAGGTGGGCGGGGTTTGGTGGAGGAGAAGAGGGGGATATCGTGAAGTTTGGTGGGGAAGAGAAGGTGACGTGGGGTTTGGTGGAGAGGAGGAGAGACTCTCGAGGGGTCTGGTCGAGAAGAGGAATAGATTACGCAAGCCCTGTCACGCCATGACACTAGTCACTCTCAAATCTAAAAAAAAAATAATAATAATAAATAAAAAACATAAAAAATAAAATAAAAATAATAAGAATAATAACAATAACAATAATAAACAAGCCAACAACCTAAGGTATTTGGTTATTTAGTCGTCTCTCAACATTAAAGGAAACCGGAGCGTCTTATGGGAGGGGGAGGGAAAGGGTTCTTAAGCCTATTAGTGTGGCGGGGGGGCGAGGGGAGGGGGCGGTTACGTTCCTCTCGACCTGACACACGATCACCCCTACATAGAACAGGTGGGGCGGGGTAGGGGGAGAGAGGAAGAGGGAGAGGGGGAGGGAGGGATGAGAGAGAGGGGAAGGGGGAGAGGGGGGAGGGAGGGGCAAGGAGGGAGAGAGGAGACAGAGAGAAAGATAGATACGTAGAGTTTCAAAGAGGTCTATCTGTCTGCCTGTCTCTGTCTCTGCCTCTCTCCCTCCCTCCCTCCCTCCCTCTTCCTCCTTCCTTCCCTCCATCTCCCACCTTCCCTCCCTCCCTCCCTCTCTTCCTCCTTCCCTCCCACCTTCCTTCCTTCCATCTTCCTCCTTCCCTCCCTTCCTCTCTCCTACCTTCCCTCCCTCCCTCTCCCTCTCCCACCTTCCTTCCTTCCCTCTCCCACCTTCCCTCCCTCCCTCTCCCACCTTCCCTCCCTCTCTCCTACCTTCCTTCCCTCCTTCCCTCCATCTCCCTCCTCCCACCTTTCCTCTCCCTCTCTCCCATCTTCCCTCCCACCTTCCTTCCCTCCCTCTCCCTCTCCCACCTTCCTTCCCTCTCCCTCTCCCTCTCCCACCTTCCTTCCCTCCCTCCCTCTCCCACCTTCCCCCTCTCTCTCTCCTCCCACCTTCCCTTCCCTCTCCCTCTCCCACCTTCCCTCCCTCCCTCTCTCCCACCTTCCTTCCCTCCCTCTCCCTCTCCCACCTTCCCTCCCTCCCACCTTCCCTCCCACCTTCCCTCCCTCTCTCCCACCTTCTTTCCCTCCCTCCCTCCCTCTCCCACCTTCCCTCCCTCCCACCTTCCCTCCCTCCCACCTTCCCTCCCTCCCTCCCTCTCCCACCTTCCCTCCCTCCCTCCCTCTCCCACCTTCCTTCCCTCCCTCTCCCTCTCCCACCTTCCCTCCCACCTTCCTTCCCTCCCTCTCCCTCTCCCACCTTCCTTCCCTCCCTCTCCCTCTCCCACCTTCCCTCCCTCTCCCTCCTCCCCTCCCTCCCTCCCTCCCTCCCCTCCCTGAAAAGCCACCCAAGCCAAACATCCTTCCCCAGACACAACACCTCTCCTAAACGCCCCAAACACGTCGTCCTGAATGAACTCACTTCAGGCCAAATATCCGCGTCGCAGCTGAAGTCACGTCTGGGGATTAAAAAAAAAAAAAAAAAAAAAAAAAAAAAAAAAAACGTTTCCAATCAACACACGTTATCACCGGTGGATTCCGGAAAAAAACACGTTTCCCTCCCTCCCTCTGCCTCTCCCACCTTCCTTCCCTCCCTCTTCCTCTCCCTCTCCCACCTTCCTTCCCTCCCTCTTCCTCTCCCACCTTCCTTCCCTCCCTCTTCCTCACCCTCTCCCACCTTCCTTCCCTCCCTCCCTCTCCCTCTCCCACCTTCCTTCCCTCCCTCTCCCACCTTCTTTCCCTCCCTCCCTCCCTCTCCCACCTTCCCTCCCTCCCCCTCCCACCTTCCCTCCTTCCCTCCCACCTTCCCTCCCCCTCCCTCCCTCCCTCCCTCCCTCTCCCACCTTCCCTCCCCCCTCCCTCCCTCCCTCCCCTCCCCCTGAAAAGCCACCCAAGCCAAACATCCTTCCCCAGACACAACACCTCTCCTAAACGCCCCAAACACGTCGTCCTGAATGAACTCACTTCAGGCCAAATATCCGCGTCGCAGCTGAAGTCACGTCTGGGGGATTCCGATAAAAAAAAAAAAAAAAAAAAAAAAAAAAAACGTTTCCAGTCAACACGTTATCACCGGTGGATTCCGGAAAAAAAAAAAAAAACGTTTCCCTCCCTCCCTCTCCCTCTCCCACCTTCCTTGCCTCCCTCTCTCTCTCCCACCTTCCCTCCCTCCCTCTCCCACCTTCCTTCCCCCTCCCACCTTCCTTCCCTCTCCCACCTTCCTTCCCTCCCTCCTTCCCCCTCCCACCTTCCCTCCCTCCCTCCCTTTCCCACCTCCCTCTCCCACCTTCCCTTCCTCCCCCCTCCCTCCCTCCCTCCCCTCCCCTGAAAAGCCACCCAAGCCAAACATCCTTCCCCAGACACAACACCTCTCCTAAACGCCCCAGACACGTCGTCCTGAATGAACTCACTTCAGGCCAAATATCCGCGTCGCAGCTGAAGTCACGTCTGGGGATTCAAAAAACAAAGAAAAGAAAAGAAAACAAAGAAAAACAAAGAAAAAAATAAAAGAAAAAAGAAAAAAACGTTTCCAATCAACACACGTTATCACCGGTGGATTCCGGAAAAAAAAAACGTTTCCCTCCCTCCCTCTCTCCCTCTCCCACCTTCCTTCCCCCTCTCTCCCACCTTCCTTCCCTCCATCTCCCACCTTCCCTCTCTCTCCCTCTCCCACCTTCCCTCCCTCCCTCCCTCTCCCACCTTCCCACCTTCCTTCCCTCCCTCTCCCTCTCCCACCTCCCTCCTTCCTCCCTCTCCCTCTCCCACCTTCCTCCCTCTCCCTCTCCCTCTCCCACCTTCCTTCCCTCCCTCTCCCTCTCCCACCTTCCTTCCCTCCATCTCCCCCTCCCTCTCTCTTCCTCATCCCACCTTCCTTCCCTCCCTCTCCCCCTCCCACCTTCCTTCCCTCCCTCTCCCTCTCCCACCTTCCTTCCCTCCCTCTCTCCCACCTTCCTTCCCTCCCTCTCCCACCTTCCTTCCCTCTCTCTCCCACCTTCTTTCCCTCCCTCCCTCCCTCTCCCACCTTCCCTCCCCCTCCCTCCCTCCCTCCCTCCCCTCCCCTGAAAAGCCACCAAAGCCAAACATCCTTCCCCAGACACAACACCTCTCCTAAACGCCCCAAACACGTCGTCCTGAATGAACTCACTTCAGGCCAAATATCCGCGTCGCAGCTGAAGTCACGTCTGGGGGATTCCGATAAAAAAAAAAAAAAAAAAAAAAAAAAAAAAAAAAAAAAAAAGTTTCTAATCAACACGTTATCACCGGTGGATTCCGGAAAAAAAAAACGTTTCCAATCAACACATGTCATCCCCCGGGGACATGTCGGTGACGCGTTGTGGCACCTGTTTGTGAGCCGTCGTGTCGTTCACCTGTCTGGGAGTTGTCGTGGCATTCACCTGTTTGTGAGTTGCCATTCCATTCACCTGTTTCTAAGCTGATATGTCATTTAACTGTTCGTAAGCTGACATGTCACCTGTCTGTGAGTTGTCATGTCATTCACCTGTTTGTGAGTTGTCATGTTATTCACCTGTTTCTAAGCTGTTATGTCATTTAATTATTTGTAAGCTGACATGTCACCTGTTTGTAAGTTGACATGCCATTTACCTGCTTGTAAGAGTTTCATGTCATGTTTGTACGTTGACATGTCACTTACCTGTTTCTAAGCCGACATGCCAATCACCTGTTTACAATCTTACATACCATATACCTATTTATACCCTGACATGCCATTCAACTACTTTGGTGAAATGATTAAAATATAGTAACAAATATTCTGCCTCCTCGACTGGAGCCATGTCTACAGTCGCCAAGGGAAGGACATGTTATTAAATACAAATATTGATGACAAAAAAAATAATGATAATGACTACTAATATAGACAGTGATTAGGCACAACCCTCAGTCCTTCCTCTGAGCACCTTCCTGGCGGCGACCTGACCCGGGGCTCCAGCGGAGGGGAAAAGGGGGGGGGGGGCACTGACCTGGGGTCCGATGATGACCTTGTACTTGTGCGTGGGCGAGTCGCCGCCCACCGTGAACGAGTTGGGGCCCGGCTGGTGCAGCAGGTACAGCCTCGCCCGCAGCGCCCGCCTCACCCGCGCCCGCAGGGTCTCCTCGCTGATGGGCGGTCCCCTCGACCCCGGGGACGCCCCGCGCCCCCTGGGGGAGGTTCCCCTGGGCGAGGGCGGTCGTCTGGCCCCGGGGGAGGGGGGCCGCGCGCCGCTGCTGGCGCCGTTGGCGGCGGCGGAGGTGGTGGTGGGCGAGGCCGGCCTCCGGGAGGCGACGGCGCCCGAGGGCGCGGCCCCGCCCACGGCCCCGGGCGTGTTGGGGGAGGGGGGCCGCGAGGGGGCCCTGGCCGCCCCCGGGGACCCGCTCCTGCGCGCCCGGGCGGTCTTGGCGGCGCTGGCGGCGTCGGCCAACTTGGCGGCAGACGGCGACGGGTTCCGCCGCCCCGCGCCGCCGCTCGACGGAGACCGCTGCCGCCGCACCCGCGGGGAGGTGGGCGGCGTGGCGCGCTTCGAGGGCGGCGACGGGGGCGTGGGCGTGACCCTCGAGGAGTGGTTGCGAGAGGACACGCCCATACTGCCTCTGCCGACATACCGACGGGCGCCCGGGCTCATGGACCGCTGCGAGGGATTGGAAACGGAGGAATTAGTGAGCAAAATCTATGGAAATGGTAGCCTCACTAACAGGCAACATCGCCTCGACCCATGTTATACGACTCCGC
>NC_091587.1:6781194-6796194 GCF_042767895.1 Penaeus vannamei | reverse complement strand
TGTATCTTTATTTATTGTCATTTGTATCTTTATGTCTTTATTTATTGTCATTTGTATCTTTATTTATTGTCATTTGTATCTTTATGTATCTTTATTTATTGTCATTTGTATCTTTATGTCTTTATTTATTGTCATTTGTATCTTTATTTATTGTCATTTGTATCTTTATGTATCTTTATTTATTGTCATTTGTACCTTTATGTATCTTTATTTATTGTCATTTGTATCTTTATTTATTGTCATTTGTATCTTTATGTCTTTATTTATTGTCATTTGTATCTTTATTTATTGTCATTTGTATCTGTATTTATTGTCATTTGTATCTTTATGTATCTTTATTTATTGTCATTTGTACCTTTATGTATCTTTATTTATTGTCATTTGTATCTTTGTATCTTTATTTATCGTCATTAGGATCTGTACTTATTGTCATTTGTATCTTTTTGTATCTTTATTTATTGTCATTTGTACCTATTTATTGTTATTTGTATCTTTATTTATTGTCATTTGTATCTTTATTTATTGTCATTTGTATCTATATTTATTGTCATTAGTATCCTTATCTATTGTCATTAGGATCTTTATTTATTGTCATTAGTAACTTTATTTGTTATTTGTATCTTTATTTATTGTCATTTGTATCTTTATTTCGATTTGTTGTTTTTGTAGTTATCTTTCGTTATTAGTATCCTTTTATTTGTCATTAGTATCTTTATTTCTATTGCTGTTTTGTCGTTGTACGTTAGTTATCTTAATTTCTATTGCTGTTGTTGTTATTGTTCAATAGTATCTTTATTTCTATTTGCTGTTGTTTTTGTTGTTCATTGGTATCTCAATTTCTATTGCCGTTATTGTTGTTCTTATTGTTCAATAGTTTCTTTATTTCTATTACTGTTTCCGTCGTCATTGTTAGTATCTTAATTTCTATTGCTGTTTTTGTTGTTATTATTATTATCATTATTATTATTATTATTATTATTATTATTATTATTATTATTATTATTATTATTATTATTATCATTATTATTATTATTATTATTATTATTATTATCATCATCATCACCATTATTATTATCATTATCATCGTTGTTATTATTATTATCATTAGCTCTGATATTATCGTCATTCTCACTACCATGGTTATCATTATTAGCATTATCATTAATGTCACTACGTTTATAATCATTAATATTGTCATTATTGCTATCGTTATCATCTTTCGCCTTCTCCTTTACTCTTGTATTTTTCTTCTCTTATTCTTTCCTTACTGCACATTCTCATTCTCCTCCTCCTCCACTTCTATTCCTTATTCTCCCCCATCTCCCGTTTTTTAGTTATTTTTCCCTCTCTCCTCTCATTCTTTGTCGTCTTTCTCTTCCCACGCTCCCTTCCTCCTCTACTACTATTATTGTTTCTGTTCTGGTTCTGGATTTTCTTCTCCAACTGTTTCTCCTCCTGCAATCATTTACCTCCAGCGAAATCATAGAGAGAGAGAGAGAGAGAGAGAGAGAGAGAGAGAGAGAGAGAGAGAGAGAGAGAGAGAGAGAGAGAGAGAGAGAGAGAGAGAGAGAGAGAGAAAGGAAGAGACAGAGAAAAAAGAGAGAAAAAAAGAGAGAGAGAGAGAGAGAGAGAGAGAGAGAGAGAGAGAGAGAGAGAGAGAGAGAGAGAGAGAGAGAGAGAGAGAGAGAGAGAGACAAACACGTGAAGGATATTCGCTCGAGCATTACAGCGTTGCCAGATCTACGCCGCGGGTATACGTGTCTCCGCGGTTGCCAGCTTTCGCGACATTTACCCCCCCCCCAAAAAAAAAAAAAAAAAAAAAAAAAAAAAACGGATATAATTTCCCCGCGTCGAAATAATATAAATACTGGACAACCGCATTTCTTTTTTTTCAATTATATTATTTTTTTCTGGATCTAAAACGTGACGTCAGTGATGCATGTATGTGACCGTGAAAGAAAGAAAAGGAACGAGAAAAAACAAACTTATTCCCGAACGTAAATTATTTTGACGTTGTGCTGCTGTCTGTTCCGGGAGGGGGGGAGGGGAGAGGGAGAGGGGGAGGGGGGGATAGAACAAAGATACTCAACAATGAACAATATTTTGAATCAAGAAGAGTTCAAGATCGTATTTTGTGAGATGATCTGACAAGGTTCACTCTGAAACACATTTTCAAAATAACGAACCAACATGGCGGAGCAAAATGCAAAATAAAGGGGTGACTTTAGCGAAATCTGGTACTGGCAAAACCCTCCAATGTAATATTAATCCAGAATATAAGTTACCTTCAACGAAAACACATACAAAAATTATTTACAAATCTCACTCACAAAAAGAACACACAGACAGACAGACAGACAGACACACACACACACACACACACACACACACACACACACACACACACACACACAAACACAGAAACAAACATAAACACGCAAACACACAGAGATACAAAGACAACACTCACATAAAACAAAAACAAACAAACAAACAAACAAACAAAAGACACACACGACGCAATCACTCAATGGAACATACCATTTTCCTGTTCCTGCTGTCTCTGTCCGACTGTCTGTCTGTCTCTCTTACCCCCTCCCTTTGTCTCTTTCTCTTGCTCTTACTCTTTCTCTGTATCTCTCTTGCCCTATTCCTCTCCCTCTTTCTTTCTCTCTCTCTCTCTCTCTCTCTCTCTCTCTCTCTCTCTCTCTCTCTCTCTCTCTCTCTCTCTCTCTCTCTCTCTCTCTCTCTCTCTCTCTCTCTTAATCAAAGATTCCATCATTTTACCCCCCCAAAAAAATAATAATACAGAAAGTTAAACAAAAAATATAATAGAAAAACAATTAATGCAATAAATAAAAATCATATTATATCGGGATTAGACCAACGGAAGAGGAAAAGAAAGCAAAAGAGAGAGAGAGAGAGAGAGAGAGAGAGAGAGAGAGAGAGAGAGAGGGAGAGAGAGAGAGAGAGAGAGAGAGAGAGAGAGAGAGAGAGAGAAAATATATATATATATATATATATATATATATATATATATATATATATATATTACAAAAATTTCCGGTTGGCGCGAAATAGCCCGGTTCGTCTCCGTTCGAGGATGAGTGAACAATGGAATTTTTTTTCCTGAGTTCAAATCTGTGAAAAAATAAGAAAAAAAAAATAACGAATTTCCAGCAAAGAAACAATAGCACTTTCCTTTAGTTAAAATCTGGAAAAAATAAGAAAAAAAATCGATAAAGAAAAAAATAAATAAATAAAAAAAGAAAAAGAAAAAGAAAAACAAATATTACTCGTTCAACCATAACACCATCATCACCAATATCCAAATTCTAAACACCGAAACGGATCAAAACAAATCATGAACTATTTTCCTCTATTTCAGCCTTCAAACAACACCCAAAAATGAAGTAATAACATAATAATAATAATGAAACAACACCCAAAAATGAAGTAATAACATAATAATAATAATGAAGCAATAACTGCTTAATTTTTCGCATTCGTCTTCAAGAAACCCTCAAGCAAGTAGTGTAAGACGGTGTCAGTTCCGGTTTGGCAGATCGTTCCCCGTCGCCTTTCTATCTCTCTTATCTATTTTCAATTCTGCGTTGTTTTTCTCTCTCTCCTTCTCGCTCGCTCTCTTTCCGTTTGGTTTGCGAGCTTTGATGTCTTCTCTGTCTGTCTGTTTGTTTGTCTGTCTGCCTGTCTGTCTGTCTGTCTCTCTCTTATCTCTTCATTCGTTTGTCTCCTTTGCCCCCTACTCTCTCTCTCTCTTTCTCCCTCCCTCTCTCTCTCTCTCTCTCTCTCTCTCTCTCTCTCTCTCTCTCTCTCTCTCTCTCCCTCTCTCTCTCCCTCCCCCTCTCCCTCTCCCTCTCCCTTCCCCCTCTTCTCCTCTCCCTTCCCCTCTCTCTCTCCCTTCCCCCTCTCCCTCTCCCTTCCCCCTCTCTCTCTCCCTTTCCCCCTCTCTCTCCCTTTCCCCCTCTCTCTCTCCCTTTCCCCCTCTCTCTCTCCCTCCCCCTCTCTCTCCCTCCCCTCTCTCTCTTCCCCCCCTCTCTCTCTCTCTTCCCCCCCCCTCTCTCTCTCTCTCTCTCTCTCTCTCTCTCTCTCTCTCTCTCTCTCTCTCTCTCTCTCTCTCTCTCTCTCTCTCTCTCTCTCTCTCCTCTGCGTCGCCTCCCCCTTTCCTTTCGTTGAATTCTCGCCCCTCCCCTCCCCCTCCTCCTTGAAGTCCCCCTCGCGGCGTCCCCTCAGACACGTCGGCTGAAGTGGCCTTTTCCCATCGTTTCCGCACCACTCCCACCCCCTCCCTCCCTCCCTCAGCCTTCGCCGGTCACGTGATCGCGAGGACGTCTCTCCCCTCCTCCCCCTTCCTCCTCCTCCTCCTGCCCCTTTCCCCCACCTTTATCCTCCCCAATCCCACCGTTTGTCAACCCCCCTACCCCTAACGTTCCTTCCTTCCTCCTCCCCCCTCCTTTCCTACTTCCCCACCCCACACCCACCTCCTTCCCATCCCTCCTACCCCCAACCTACCTTCCTCCCCCTCCTTTCCCACTTCCCCCACACCCCCTACCCACCTCCTCCCCAACCCCACCGTTCGTCAACCCCCCTATCCTTAACCTACCTTCCTCCTCCCCTCCCCCAACTCCTTTTCCAATTACCCCACCCCCTACCCACCTCCTCCCCAACCCCACCGTTCGTCAACCCCCCTCCTACCCTTAACCTACCTTCCTCCTCCTCCTCCCCTCCTCCTTTTCCACTTACCCCAACCCCACCGTTCGTCAACCCCCCTACCCCCCTACCCCCAACCTACCTTCCTCCCCCCTCCTCCTTTTCCAATTACCCCCCACCCCTCCCCCACCTCCTCCCCAACCCCACCGTTTGTCAACCCCCCTACCCCCACCCCACCCCACCCCACCTTAGCCCCAGCAGACGGTAGATCAATTGAACTAATGCAGGAGGAGCGATTTATCATATAACACGGGCCTTTGCACGCTCCGTATTGGCTTAACATGGAGGAGGGAAGATTCGGGCTCGGGTGTGGGTCTGCGGGGGAGAGGGGGGAGGGGGGAGGGGGGAGAGGGGAGAGGGGAGAGAGGGGAGGAGAAGAGGGTATAGGCGAGAAGGGCACAGGGGGAGAGGAAGGAGAAGAGGGTATCGGGAAGGAGAGGGGAGTAGAGGGTATAATCGAGAGGGGAAGAGGGTATAGGCGAGAGGGGAAGAAGGGAGGAGGGAGAGGGGAGAGAGGGGAAGAAGGGAGGGAGGAGGGTGCAGGCGAGAGGGGGAGAGGGGAAGAAAGGAGAGAGTTGAGAGGGAGGGTGGAGAGTGGTAGAGAGAGGGGGGGAGGGCGCAGTGCCTCGCTCTCTCTCTCTCTTTCTCTCCCCGTCTGGCACCACCATGCGTCCCTCCTGACCCAAACAGTGCCACATCACATCGAGTTTTACGCTCTCTCCACGTCCTCGAATGAAGAAATCTATCCATCAAATATAGAACAAAGAGGACAACCATTTGCTCAAACATATTTTGCAAAATCTTAGCCCAATAGAGAGAAAAAGTAAAGGATCATGTACAAAATATCGCAGGAGGGGAAAAAATAAAACGCGCTCCGAATGGCAACACTCCCCGCCATCAACTGTGTCTCACTGTTGCCAAATTACTACTACGGTCTTTTTTTCCTTCCTTTTTTTTTAAGCGACGCCCTTATCGCCTTCGTTATGATGGATGGTGGCTGTGGACCGTCAGCCCTTCCCCCTTAACCCCATGTCACGCTTGTTAATGAACCAAGGGGCACACACGCGGACACTTTTATCCGTTGAAAATATCGAGAGAAAAAATCACTACCTGGCACCACCTGACGCCGGCCGCAGAGACGATCATGCCAGACGATCTTTTATTTTCTATTTTTTTTTCGTAAATATTCTTCAATCTTCTCCCCCCCCCCCCCTAAAAAAAAGAGCGAGGAAGGGGGAGAAGGATGGGGGGAGGGGGGGAAACAAAACCCACCGGGACATCGCCCAAACCGGACAGACTGGGAAAGCGCAAAAACCGAGAATAATGACATAATAAAAAAAGGGACTTGAGCATTAAACTGTCAGTGGGGGGAGTGGAGGTCGAGCGCTCCATGCCGAGGGGGGAGGGGGGGCGTCGAGGGCTCCATGTTGAGGCGGAGGTGGAGGGGGAAGGTGGAGAGGGAGGGGGAAGGTGGAGAGGGAGGGGGAAGGTGGAGAGGGAGGGGGAGCTGCAGAGGGAGGGGGAAGGTGGAGAGGGAGGGGGAAAGTGGAGAGGGAGGGGGAAGGTGGAGAGGGAGGGGGAAGGTGGGGAGGGAGGGGGAAGGGGAAAGGGGCGTCTGCGTGCCAAGGGAGAAAGGGGAATCTTGTGCTCCATGCGAGTGGGGAAGGGAAAGGGGGGGGATCCAAGTGCTCCATACCGAGGGGAGGAAAGGGGAAGAATGGGGGAAAAGTGGCGTGTAGGGGAGGGGGGAGGAGGAGTAGAAGGAGAAGAAGGGGGAGAAGGAAATGAAAGAAGAAGAGGGGAGAGAGAGAATAGAATGAAAGATGAGTGGGGAAGAAGGAATGGAAAAAGAAGAAGAGGGGGAGAAGGAATGGAATGAAAGGCGAAGATAGGGAATGGATCAAAAAAGAAGAAGGGGGATAAAAGAATGAAAGGAAAAGAAGAGGTAAAAACAGAAGAAAAAGAATTAAAAGAGATGGGGGGGGGAGAGTGTCATGACAAGGAAGAAGAAAAAGACGAAGAAAGGGGGAGTAGGAGCAGAGGGAGAAGGAGAAGGAGGAGGAGGAAGAGGAGAAGGAGGAGGAGAAGGAGAAGGAGAAGGAGAAGGAGAAGGAGAAGGAGGAAGAGGAGGAGGAGGAGGGGGGGGGTGTTGTTGGCGTTGCAGTGCGCTGGTGTGGGAAAGCCGGTACACCGCTAGAGCTGGCAAGGGAGTTCTTGCTCTATCGCCAACCAGCCAAGCTCTAAACTCCTCAATTCAGGCTCTTTCGACATTTCGCTTGAGATAGCGTCGTCTAGGGTGGATTAAGTCGAATTTTCTTTTTTTATTCATTCCTTTTTTTTAGTCTTTTTATTCTCTCTCTCTCTCTCTCTCTCTCTCTCTCTCTCTCTCTCTCTCTCTCTCTCTCTCTCTCTCTCTCTCTCTCTCTCTCTCTCTCTCTCTCTCTCTCTCTCTCTTTCTTCGTCTAAACGTTTTGCCTCTCTGTCTGCCTCTCCCTTTCTCATTTGTCCCCTCTCCTCTCTCCCTCTCTGCTTCTCCCTATTCCCCTTTTTCTCTTCCTCCCTCCCTCCTTCCAGCCTTCCCTCCTTCCTCCCTCCCTCACCGCCCTCCCTCCTTCCTCCCTTCCTCCCTCACCGCCCTCCCTCCCTCCTTCCTCCCTCCCTCCCTCCCTCCCTCCCTCCTCCCTCCTCCCTCCTTCCTCCTTCCCTCCCTCCTTCCTCCTTCCTCCCTCCCTCACCCTCCCTCCCTCCTTCCTCCCTCCCTCACTCCCTCCTCCCTCCCTCACTCCCTCCTTCCTCCCTCCCTCCTTCCTCCTTCCTCCCTCCTACTCCGCATAAACTTTAACGCGCCGTCAAATAATGAGACATCGGCCTACATCGACATCGGATGTATGGGATCACTACATGCGGCGCACTCAATTCCCTATTGTGTTCCATATCCTGCAATTAAAACGGTCAATCTCTATCTCCGTCGTCTCCGTGTCTGTCTGTCTGTTCGTTTCTGTCTCTCGTTCCTCCTCCTTCCCTCCCTCTCTTCCCACCTCTGTCTTTGTCTGCCTCTGTCTCTGTCTGTGTTTGTTTGTTTCTGTCTCTCGTTCCTCCTTCCTTCCCTCCCTTCCCCTCCACACCTCTGTCTTTGTCTGCCTCTGTCTGTGTTTGTGTTTGTTTGTTTCTGTCTCTCGTTCCTCCTTCCTTCCCTCCCTTCCCATCCACTTCTGTCTTTGTCTGCCTCTGTCTCTGTCTGTGTTTGTTTGTTTCTGTCTCTCGTTCCTCCTCTTTCCCTCCCTCCCCACTTCTGTCTTTGTCTGCCTCTGTCTCTGTCTGTGTTTGTTTGTTTCTGTCTCTCGTTCCTTCTTCCTTCCCTCCCTCCCCCCACCTCTGTCTCTGTCTGTGTTTGTTTGTTTCTGTCTCTCGTTCCTCCTTCCTTCCCTCCCTTCCCATCCACTTCTGTCTTTGTCTAAGTCTGCCTCTGTCTGTGTTTGTTTGTTTCTGTCTCTCGTTCCTCCTCCTTCCCTCCCTTCCCACTTCTGTCTTTGTCTGCCTCTGTCTGTCTGTGTTTGTTTGTTTCTGTCTCTCGTTCCTCCTCCTTCCCTCCCTCCCCCCACCTCTGTCTTTGTCTGCCTCTGTCTCTGTCTGTGTTTCTTTGTTTCTGTCTCTCGTTCCTCCTCCTTCCCTCCCTCCCCCCCCACTTCTGTCTTTGTCTGCCTCTGTCTGTCTGTGTTTGTTTGCTTCTGTCTCTCGTTCCTCCTCCTTCCCTCCCTCTCTTCCCACTTCTGTCTTTGTCTGCCTCTGTCTCTGTCTGTGTTTGTTTGTTTCTGTCTCTCGTTCCTCCTCCTTCCCTCCCTCCCCCCACTTCTGTCCTTGTCTGCCTCTGTGCCTCTGTTTGTGTTTGTTTGTTTCTGTCTCTCGTTCCTCCTCCTTCCCTCCCTCCCCACTTCTGTCTTTGTCTGCCTCTGCCTCTGTCTGTGTTTGTTTGTTTCTGTATCTCTTTCAGTTTGTCTTTGTTTCTAGCTCTGGGTCCGTCAGTCTGTCTTTGTGTCTATATCTGTGTCTGTCTTTCTGTGTCTCTCTCCTAACCCATCTCATCCCCCTCCCTCCCCCCCCCCTTTCCCTTCACTCAAAGCCCCAACCAACTCCTTCCCATCTGGCCAAACGCCCCTTTCCCTTATCCCCCGCCTACCTCCTGCACACCCCACCCACCTCTCGCACTCTACTCACCTCTCTCACCACCCCACCCACCTCTCTCACAACCCCACCCCCAACCACCTCTCGCACTCTACTCACCTCTCTCACACACACCCACTCCCCCTTATACCCTACCACCCCTTCAACCCTCAACCCCACCTCCCTTCCCCCCTCCCCCACTCCCCCTCCCTCCAACCCTCCCCCTCCCTCCAACTCTCCCCCTTCCCTCCGACCCTCCCCCTTCCCTCCGACCCTCCCCACCTCCCTCCAACCCCCCAAACCCCCCTCCCTCCAACCCTTTCCCCCCTCCCCCCCTCTCTCCAACCCTCCCCCACCTCCTTCGTACCCCGCCCATCCCCCAACAAACCAGACAGAGGAGGGGGTTATGTAAGCGCTGCTATAACAGGCAGACCCCCGAAACCCTACCCTGGGATATATATTTTTTCTTTCTCCTTCTCTTTCTCTTTCTCTGCCTCTGTCTCTTTGCGGACCTGGAACCCCGTCGGAAAAAAAAATAGAGATTTTTTTTTTCTCTTTCTCTGCCTCTGCCTATGTCTCTTTGTTTCTTTCTCTTTCTCTGCCTCTGTCTCTTTGCGGACCTGGAACCCCGTCGGAAAAAAATAGAGATATATTTTTTTTCTTTCTCTTTCTCTTTCTCTGCCTCTGTCTCTTTGCTGACCTGGAACCCCGTCGGGAAAAAAAATAGAGATATTTTTTTTCTTTCTCTTTCTCTGCCTCTGTCTCTTTGCGGACCTGGAACCCCGTCGGAAAAAAAATTGATATATCTTTTTTCTTTCTCTTTCTCTTTCTCTTTCTCTGCCCTTGTCTCTGTCCCTGTCTCATTGTTTCTTTCTCTGTCTCTGGCTCTTTATTTATTTCTCTCTCTATCTTTCTCTGTCTATTTGTTTGTTTGTGTGTGTGAGTGTCTGTCAGTCTATCTGTCTATCTATCTGTATCCCTACCTTTCCTTCTCCCTCTCTATACCTAGTCTCACCCCCCTTTCCCCTCCCCACCCCCACCCGAGCCAAGAGATCACGTGGGCGCCTCCCACACCCTCCTCGCCACACCGCCGTGCCCCACCGATCCGTGCCCTCCCCCCCCTCCCCCATATCGCAACGCCGTGCAGTACAGAACCGACCTGGGGGGAGGGGGGGGGGGCACCGACGACCGTGCCAGGTACACGTGGGTACATCAGGCCAATCAGCTGAGGTTGCACTGCGCTGAGTCTGCAGGGCGCCCTCGCTGAGCCGGCACCGCGCCCTGGCAACCTCCTTCCAGCGTCACGTACGATAGCAATGCCCTCGTCTCTTGCCCCAAGCTCTTGCCCTTGGTTCTTGCCCTAGCCCTCGTCTCTTGCCCCCAGCCCTTGCCCTCAGGTCGTGCCCCAGCCCTTGCTCTCGTCTCTTGTCCCCGGACCTTGCCCTCGTCTCTTGCCCCCAGGTCGTGCATTAGCACTTGCCCTCGTCTCTTGTCCCCGGACCTTGCCCTCGGTTCTTGCCCCCAGCCATTGCCCTCGGTTCTTGCCCTCCTCGGCCTCTCCCACGCTGCTGCGCATCTTCCGTTCTGCACTCGGCATCATGTCCATTTCATATATATATATATATATATATATATATATATATATATATATATATATATATATATATATATATACACGATTTTAAATGCTATAACCAAGTCTGTCTTAATTTCAGATGCTGTCTCTGCCCCTGCCTCTATATCTCTAGTTCTGTCTGCCTGTGTCTGTGTCTGTGTCTGTCTCAACCTCTACCCCACTCTCTCTCTACACATATATATAATCTATCTATCTCCCACTTCCTCTCTATCTCCCTCCCAAAGCATTTTTGTGTCCCTCACCCACTCTCCACTCCCCCCCACCCCCTCCCGCCCGCTCGCCGTTCAGACCAAACTCTACAACTCTACAAATTTATTTATTATTATTATTTTTTTTTACAACACTTACCCACATCACACTCACCCAGCCTCCATTCAAAACCACACACTCACTCACTCACTCACTCACACACTCATTCACCCCCTCCCCTCCTTCCCCCTCTCCTCCCTCCCTCCCTCCCCCTCCTTCCCCCTCTCCTCCCTCCCTCCTCCCTCCCCCAATTCTCTCATAAACAGAACAATTAGCTTAATCTGCAGCGGTGGTGTCCAGATGTGCCCCCCCCTTTCCCTGCACCCCCCCCGCTGGCAGTCGTGACACAAACATCGACTCGTTCAAAGTGCTGATTCGCGAGACACTTGCTTTCGGGTGTGTGTAAGTGCTTGTCTCTTGTCTCCTATGTGCTTGCTTTTAGTTTGTTTGTTTGTTTCTTTCGTTTTCCTTTTTTTTTTTTTTTTTTTCTGTGTTTTGTCTATTTTCTCCTTCTCTTTCTCTTTCTCTCTCTCTCGGTCTTTGTTCCGGTTTGGTTCTTTCTCTCTCTCACTTTCTTCTCTTTCTCCCCCTCTCTCTCTCTCTCTCTCTCTCTCTCTCCCTCTCTGTCTGTCTGCCTGTCTGTCTGTCTCTCCCTCTCTGTCTGTCTGTCTGTCTCTCTCTCTCGGTGTGTGTGTGTGTGTGTGTGTGTGTGTGTGTGTGTGTGTGTGTGTGTGTGTGTGTGTGTGTGTGTGTGTGTGTGTGTGTGTGTGTGTGTGTGCGTGTGCGTGTGCGTGTGTGTGTGCGTAAGCTTTGCGTACACGTATCTGTGCGCGTATGTATACTTGTGTGCGTGTGTGCTCGTGTCTACACGTGTGTATGCGCATACGCCCACACGTGTGTTGAATTACTACAAACCGGCGCCCTTCCCTCCTTAGGCCTAATTTTAGTCTCTCTCCTCCTGTCTCCTCTCTTTAGCGCCTCCACCTCTCCCTCCCCCTTCCACAGCCACCCCCCCCCTCCCTCCCCTTCCCCTTAGAGGTACATATACCACCTGACACCTTTAAGGGGAACAAAAAGACATACATACTCCAAAATAAGAACAAATACAAGAATTAAAAAAACGAGAACTTTGCAACGACGAAGACACCGTCCCACCGGCACGCAAACACGACCAAAAACGAACGCAAACAAACAAGCAAACAGCGCAAACAAACAGCAGGAGGCGGCTTGTCAAAATATGAATCAGTCTGAACACCTCGGGGTGAAAAGGCCAGGGAGAAAGTTCGGGGGTGGGGGAGGCGGGGTGGGGTGGGGTGGGGGTGGGGTGGGGTGGGGGGACTGCAGCCTTCACCTGGTTCCCTTCCTCCCTCCCTTCTCTATCCCTCCCTCCCTTTCTATCCCTCCCTTTCTATCCCTCCTTCTTCCCTCCTTCTTCCCTCTCTCCCTCGCTATCCCTCCTTCCCTCCCTCTCTATCCCTTCTCCTTCCCTCCCTCCCTTTCTATCCCTCCTTCTTCCCTCTCTCTTTCCCTCCCTCGCAACCCTTCCTTCCCTCCCTCTCTATCCCTTCTCCTTCTCCTGCCTCGGCCTTCTCTCCCTCCCTATCTATCCTTTCGCCTTCCCTCCTTCCCTATCTATCCCTCCCCCTTCCCTCCCTCCCTCTCTATCCCTTCACCTTCCATTCCTTCCTACCTTCTATCTTTATTCCTCCCTCTATCCCTCACTCGCTCCTTTCTTCTATCCCTCCCCCTTCTTCTATACCCACCTTTCTCCTCCTCCTCCCTCCCCTCCTCCTTCAAGACCCCACCTTTCTCCCCCTCCTCCTCCCTCCCCCCTCCTTCTATCCCCTTCATCCTCCCCGCCCCTTCCTCACCTCTCCTTCCCCTCCTTCCTTCCTCCCTTCTCCCCCAGCTGGCCGATCGTCAGCCGACACCACCAGCTGACCCCCCACCCCCACCCCCGCCCCCTCCACTCCACCTCTCGGAACCCAGCTGGCGAGGAACGAGTGAGAACCGACCCTGCTTATGGGATGCTGTTTCCACTCTTTGCTTGCCTCTCTCTCTCTCTCTCTCTCTCTCTCTCTCTCTCTCTCTCTCTCTCTCTCTCTCTCTCTCTCTCTCTCTCTCTCTCTCTCTCTCTCTCTCTCTCTCTCTTGCGATCAAGTCGATATACACAACACTCAAGATTTTTTTTTCTTTTGTATTTTCTTTCTTTCTTTATTTATTTATTTACTTATTCAATCATTTTACTTGTGTATTTATTTATCTATTCTTCTTTTTGCTTCTTCCTTATTCTTTTTTTCTTTCCTTCTGGTTTCCTTCACTATTTCTTCTTTTTTTTCATATCTACTTCTTTCTTTTCTCCTCTACTGCTTGATCTTTTCTCATTTCCTTATCCATTTATCATTTTTTTCTCTCATCTACTTATCTATCTATTTTTCTTCTTCTCTCATTTCCTTATCTATCAATTCTTTTTCTTCTCATTAACTTCTTTTTTCTCATTTACTCATCTACTGATTGATTTTCTTATTATTTACTTATTATTATAATAAGAACAAAAGGAATTGTTCTTATTAACTTCTTTTTTTCTCATTTACTCATCTACTGATTGATTTTCTTATTATTTACTTATTACTATAAGAACAAAAGGAATTGTTCTTATTTATTCTTATTAACTTCTTTTTTCTCATTTACTCATCTACTGATTGATTTTCTTATTATTTACTTTTTTCTTTTCTTTTAATCTAACTGCTTGAAACCTGCAACTGCTAATCCAAAGTTCAAACCTTATTGAAGACGTGGTGCAACGACTGCAAATATTCTGCAACGGATATTTCGAATTTAAAGAACTGTCTTGTGTGTGTGTGTGGGTGAGTGAGAGGGTGAGAGAGAGAGAGAGAGAGAGAGAGAGAGAGAGAGAGAGAGAGAGAGAGAGAGAGAGAGAGAGAGAGAGAGAGAGAGAGAGAGAGAGAAAAGGGGGAAATATACTAACAAGCAACCTTAGAGGCGACGCAAAATATTCACACCTTTTACTACAAGAAAGCTGCAATAAGCAATTCCCGTCAAAGTATCATTTACGGCAACTCTCTCTCTCTCTCTCTCTCTCTCTCTCTCTCTCTCTCTCTCTCTCTCTCTCTCTGTCTCTCTCTCTCTCTCTTTCTGT
The DNA here is from genome assembly GCF_042767895.1 of Penaeus vannamei. NCBI lineage: Eukaryota > Metazoa > Arthropoda > Malacostraca > Decapoda > Penaeidae > Penaeus > Penaeus vannamei. The sequence continues at coordinate 6,782,257 of NC_091587.1, read as the reverse complement.
GCGTGTGTGTGTGTGTGTGTGTGTGTGTGTGTGTGTGTGTGTGTGTGTGTGTGTGTGTGTGTGTGTGTGTGTGTGTGTGTGTGTGTGTGTGTGTGTGTGTGTGTGTGTGTGTGTGTGTGAGTATGCGTTGTGTGTATGTATATGTTTATGTGTACTGTACGTGTATGCGTATATGTATGCAACTCTGCACCACCACGGCTGCATGTGCACCACCGCACCACCACCTCCAAGACACTCGTTCCCGCTCAGGACGTTGACACTGATATATATCTACCTTTTTTAATAATAAAGAATCATTTGCAATCCCGGCAGTATTACTTTTTAATGACAGTTCATTAGCACAGTGAACCGGAGCAGCACGACCTTATGACAGCCAATGAACAGGGGGGGGGGGAGCCCGGTGTTGCAGGTGGCCGCTGTTGGAAGTGTTGCAAGGGCCTCGGGGCGACAACAGCCACGGAGCTCTCTCTGTTCGTGCAAAATCTGATCGTGCAATTTATTTTATTTATCTATTTTTTTCTTTAAACGCAGAGACGGATGGACCTTCTTCCTCCGCTGTCACTGTGAACGAGGGTGAACGTTCCTTCCGTCGGTTTGAACTTTTCTCCTCCCGTGCAACCTTGCAACACCTGCAGCGAACTTTAATCATTTTATCCGAATTCACTCTACCCAAAATAATCAAGCCAATGAGACGCGTTTAGTTGGCTGAGGACCTGTCACTTGGCGCCCCCCCCACCCCCCTCCAACCCCCACTACCCACCCTCGACCCACCTCCTCCCCTTCCCCTCTACCCACCCTCGACCCACCTCCTCCCCTTCCCCAACCCCACTACCCACCTTCCCTTTACCGACTATCAACCCTTCCCCCGCTACCCACCCTCAACCCTCCTTCCCCATCCCGACTACCCACCCTACCCGCACCTTCCCTCCCCATCCTAACTACCCCCTCCCCTCATCCCCACTACTACCCCTCCCCCTTCCTCACAACCCTCTCCTCACAGCACCTCTAATCACCCCAATACTCACACCCTACCCCTCCCCCTGTACCCCACTCCCCCCACCCC
>NC_091587.1:6768694-6776194 GCF_042767895.1 Penaeus vannamei | reverse complement strand
ATCTATGCTCTATTTTATTCCCACTTTTGTTTGCCATTTATCTGTCTTTCTGTATGATGGGTCTCACGATGTTATTATTTTTCTTTTTTCTGTTTTGTCTACCAGCTTTCCTAAGTATATTTCTCAACCGATATATTTTTTTCCAGTTTGAAAAGCTATACCAACAATAAACTCCACCTTGTATTCAATCTCTCAAACATATTTGATTATCAAAATTTTAACCCGATTAAAACCGACATCAACCTTTATATAACAACTCCCTACATTTGCCAAATTGACAAAAGCAGTAATCGGCATCAAACAACCTTTATACAACGCATCCCTACATTTCCCAACGCCTTCAAAGCAGCAGTACTCAGCATTATTCAACCTTTATATACCAAACCCCTACGTTCTCGAACTTCCCAGAAGCAACACTCGTAATTAATCCGCCTTTATCCAAAGCATCCCTCCATTTTCCAAGGTATTCTCGACGGCGCGCGGACGAGAACCCTCTGGCGGTCCTTAGGCATAGAGACTGCAACCTAGAAACATGTAGAGCATCTAGAAATGACTTCCATCTGTATCCTAAATGCGCTGCGTCTTGGCTGGTATACACATCTCTACTCCTGGGAGGGAGAGAGAGAATTAATAGTCTGGTTTTATTCGGTGGGTGGGTGAGAGAGAGAGAGAGAGAGAGAGAGAGAGAGAGAGAGAGAGAGAGAGAGAGAGAGAGAGAGAGAGAGAGAGAGAGAGAGAGAGAGAGAGAGAGAGAGAGAGAGAGAGAGAGAGGGAGAGGGAGAGGGAGATAGAGGGAGAGAGAGAGAGAGAGAGAGAGGGAGAGGGAGAGGGAGAGGGAGAGAGAGAAAGAGGGAGAGAGAGAGAGAGAGAGAGAGAGAGAGAGAGAGAGAGAGAGAGAGAGAGAGAGAGAGAGAGGGAGGGAGAGGGAGAGGGAGAGGGAGAGAGAGATAGATAGATAGAGAGAGAGAGAGAGAGAGAGAGAGAGAGGGAGAGGGAGAGGGAGAGGGAGAGGGAGAGGGAGAGAGAGAGAGAGAGAGAGAGAGAGAGAGAGAGAGAGAGAGAGAGAGAGGGAGAGAGATTGAGGGAGAGGAAGGGAGATAGAGACAAACAGAGAGAGGGGAGATAAAAATCCAGCTTGTAACAAAACCTTTCGCAGTCTCCACCCCCGTTTGTGCACTGTATCCACTCCTCTCCTCCCTCTTCTCCACAACCATATGGGCGCCCACGGACCCACGCCCACGAACCCACGCCCGCACACAACCTCGCCTCGTTCCCTCCCCACCATTTCCTCCTTGGTCCGCCCAGAGAGCGCGGGGCATCGGCAACCTCGGGCGGCCACAATGCCTCGTTTCAGCGCAGAATTCACCTTTGATGGCGGACAACCCCGAGCCACCTGGTCCGTTTTCGTCCGAATTTTCGCCAGTGGCAGACCAGCGCCGGAACCATCGCTCGTCTCGGCGAGCTGGTCGCCAAATGTTCCACGTGCGCTGCGCAGAAACGAGGTAGAACGCCGCAAACTTTGGAGAAAAATGGAGGGTCGCGTCTCTGAGTCTGGAAATATCTGGCAGCTTCGCCCCCCAGGCCTGTATAAACAATCATTCGGGCGCCACACTCCCCGTCTTCAGCCCCGTCCTCTGTCTACCTTTCAACCTTTTAAAAGCCCTTTCATCCTTTGGCACTCCTCCACAAAGCCCCTCGCCTCAATCTCGGAGTCGAGAACCCCTTAAACCCAAACAAAGAGGACCCAGTGCGCGGAATCGGTGGCGCCCGCTTACAAATCGAAGCCAACATCGAATGGATTGAGACGCGGGCGCTCACATCGGGGTCAGCCAGCCAGCCAGCGGGAGGCAGCCTGGTTGGAGGAGGAGGAGGAGGAGGAGGAGGAGGAGGAGGAGGAGGAGGAGGAGGAGGAGGAGGAGGAGGAGGAGGAGGAGGAGGAGGAGGAGGAGGAGGAGGAGGAGGAGGAGGGGGGGGAAGAGGAGATGGTGGAAGAGGTGGAGGTGGAAGTGAAGGAGGAGGTGTAGGAGGTGGACGTGGTGGAGGAGGAGGTGGAAGTAGCGGTCGTGGAGAAGGAGGTGGAGGGGAGGGAGATAGAAGGAGGGGGAGGTGGTGGAGAAGAAGGAGGTGAAGGATAAGAACAAGAGCAAGAAGAGGAGGAGGAAGAGACGAAGCAGAAGGAGAAGGAAAAGAAGCCGAAGAAGAAGAAGTTGCAGGAAGAGGAGTTGGAGAAGAAGCCGAAGAACACGAAGAACACGAAGAACACGAAGAAGAAGAAGAAGAAGACGAAGAAGGAGGAGGAGAACAAGAACAAGGAGGCGGCCGCGGGAGGGAGAGCCCCGCCAAGCGACTGCCCTCGAGGAACTCCAACTCCCGCGGGAGAGAAACTCGGGAGCTGCGGCTTTGGAGTGCTTCTTAGTCTCGTTGTTATTTTCAGGTTTATTTTCGTCCATATTATCATCATTACTACTTGAATTGTTTCCTGCTATTAATAATTAGGACTAGCACTCTTAGTACTATTACTAATTAATTATTACTATTATTGTTATTAGTATTATTATTATCTTTATTACTAATTATTCTTGCTAATTACTAATTAATACTAACATCATCATCGTCGTCGTCGTTGTTATCATAATCATAATCATCATCATCACCATTATCAACACCATCATCATCATCATCCTTTTTTCGCCATATTTCACTTATATATTTATTATTACAGCAACTGCCTCATCCTCCTCGCCCTGATCACAAAAACATTACCTAAAACCCTTAAAAAAAAAAAAAAAATCTTATCTATCGCTATCTCTCCTTAATGTCTATCGCTCGCCCCTTTCTCTCCTTTATATTTATCACTCCCCCCCCCTCCTGCTCTTTTTTTACCGTCGTCTTTCATGTTTATTGTCATCTCCCTTTTCCCCTTCATGTCAACCCCCTCCCCCCTTCCCCTTATTGGCAGACTTAAACCCACACACTCTCCCCCTCATATCATATACCCCTCCCTCCTCCCCAACCCCCTCTCCTACCACATCTACCCCTCCCACCTCCCCCTTCACATCTACTCCTCCCTCCACCCCCAATCCCCTTCCCTTCACATCTATAACCCCCAAACCCTCTCCCTTATTATCTCCTCAATCCCTCTCTCCTTCCCCCAACCCCTCCCCCTTCCCATCTAACTCTCCCTCCTTCCCCAACCCCTTCCCATTCCCATCTACCCCTCCCACTTCCCAATATCCCTTCCCCTTCCCATCTATCCCTCCCTCCTTCCCCAACCCCCACTCCCACATCTACCCCTCCCACCTCCTAGACCTCCAACCCCCTCCTACCACTTCGCACCCAACCCCCTCCCGTCACATCTACCCCTCCCTCCCTCCCCTGGCCTTCCTCCCATCCCATCAACCCCTCCCTCCCTCCCTGGCCTTCCCTCCCCATCCCATCAACCCCTCCCACTCCTCCCCCCCCCCGGGTCCCCCACCCCCTCCCCCAGCACCACGAGCAGGCCATGAGGTCAACGCAGCGGCTCCATCCCATCTAAATGTGAAGGTTGCAAGCACTCCATTGATCGAGTCCGCCACAAGCAACAATTCCGGAAACTGGTGGACCTGCAATTAATGATGGGGAGGCTAATAGACCTATGGCTAATCGCCGTGATATGATAGGCCTATCACTGATTATGCTTATAAGCCTGCGATTAATTATGGTGATGGTAATAGATCTATGGCTAATTACTGTGATATGATTGATTACGGTTATAGGCCTGCAATTATTGACGGTAATGCTAATAGACCTACGGCTAATTGCCGTGATATGTGATAGGCCTATCAATGATTATGGTTATAGGCCTGCAGTCAATAATGGTGAGAATAACGGACTTATAGCTAACTATTAATTAATAAGGGCCTGCAGTTGATCATGGTGATGTGATAAGAACTATGGTGAATTAGTGATAGGCCTGTCAAAGATTATAGTGATATGCTTCGAATCAATGACGGTGATAATAACAGACCTATGGCTAATTATAGTGATATGACAGCCATGATGATGATAGACATGTAACTGACATCACGATGATATGACTTATAATCATAGTGGTTTGATAGACCTATAAAAAATATATTGCCTATAATCATGGTGTTATGAACCTATACTTATGCAGATACGAATGGCCTATTTATAGCACCATGACAAGCCTATAAATGGGTATGGCAAAAGACCCGATAATAGTGACAATAAAAATGCCGGTAAAAGACTGTACATAAAATAGCTTTAACTGTAAGATGAGGCAACAGTTTTAAAGTCCTCCTTGATTTTCATCTCCAGAAAATAAAATAAAAAATGTCTCATCTTTCAGTTTATCTTTTTTGTTTTTTGTTTTGTTTTGTTTTATTTTCTGCTATTCATCGAAGTGATAATGAGGGAATAAAACCTTCCTATAAACATTTAAATGATGGTATTACTAATAGTAATAGTGATAGCAATAGTAATAATTGCACTAATAATAATAATAATATTGTTATTAACAATAGTAAGAATAAGAGTAACAATAATAAGATGATAATAATGCAACCGTGTTTCGATGCATGACTTGCAAAATCCCTATAACTAAAAATATTCTTTCACGAATGCAATAAAGAAAACCCTTTCCCATTTCTTTATTCATCGGGAGAAGATTAAGCCCATATATGTACCAATTTACGGTCGAAAAAATGATTTGTTATGGAGTATCTTTTTTTAAGACGAAACATTCACGTTTCGTTCCCAACTTTGCGAAACATAAAAAAAAATGGTGTAGTTTAGGCTAGCACTCACGTCCCGTTTTCTGTTGGCGGTGCGAACGTGCGACTTTCGAACCTTAATCCTCGCATTGTCCGTGATGATTTTGATTCTTATTCCACGTTTTTGTTTACTTATCTTCTCTTTCTCTTTCTCGTCTCCCTTTCCTTTCTTTCCTTTTCTTTCTTTCTTCCTTTCTCGTCCCCCTTTCCTTTCTCTTTCTCTTTCCCGTCTCCCTTTCCTTACTTTCTTTTTCTTTCTTGCTTTCTTTCACGTCCCCCTTTCTTTTCCTTCTTTTTCTTTCTCTCTTTCTTTCTCGTCCCCCTTTCCTTTCTTTCCGTGATGATTTTGATTCTTATTCTACGCTCACGCTTTCATTTTATTTATCTCATCTTTCTCTTTCTCGCCCCTCTTTCCTTTCTTCCTTTCTTTTTCTTTCTTTCTTTCTTTCTCGTCCCCCTTTCCTTTCTTTCTTTTTCTCTCTTTCTTTCACGTCCCCCTTTCCTTTCTTTCTTTTTCTTTTTTTTTCTTTCATCAGCTCTATCCTTCTTACCTCCAGCCCAAACCTTTCCATCCTTACCACTCTCTCTCTCTTCCTTCGCTTTCTCTCTCTCTTCCCGTCACTCAACTCACACAATTATTTCTCCATCCCTCCCCCATCCTCCCTCCCTCCCTCCCTCTCTCTCTCTCTCATTATCTCTCTCTCTCATTATCTCTCGCTCTCATCATCTCTCTCTCTCATTATCTCTCTCTCATTCTCTCTCTCTCTCATTCTCTCTCTCTCATTCTCTCTCTCTCATTCTCTCTCTCTCTCATTCTCTCTCTCTCATTCTCTCTCTCTCTCATTCTATCTCTCTTATTCTCTCCCTCTCTCATTCAGTCTCTCTCATTCTCTCTCTCTCATTCTCTCTCTTTATCATTCTCTCTCTCTATCATTCTCTCTTTCTCATTATCTCTTTCTCATTATCTCTTTCTCATTATCTCTTTCTCATTATCTCTCTCTCTCTCTCTCTCTCTCTCTCTCTCTCTCTCTCTCTCTCTCTCTCTCTCTCTCTCTCTCTCTCTCTCTCTATCTCTCTCTCTCTATATCTCTCTCTCTCTCTCATTCTCTCTCTCTCATTCTCTCTCTCTCATTCTCTCTCTCTCATCTCTCTCTCTCTCTCATTATCTCTCTCTCTCATTATCTCTCTCTCATTATCTCTCTCTCTCTCTCTCTCTCTCTCTCTCTCTCTCTCTCTCTCTCTCTCTCTCTCTCTCTCTCTCTCTCTCTCTCTCTCTCTCTCTCTCTCAGCCTCCACTTGTCTGTCTCTCTGTCTCTCTCTCTCTCATTCTCTCTCTTTCTCTTTTTCTCTCTCCTTCATTCTCTCTCTCTCTCATTCTCTCTCTCTCATTCTCTCTCTTTCTCATTCTCTCTCTCTCATTCTCTCTCTTTCTCATTATCTCTTTCTCATTATCTCTCTCTCTCTCTCTCTCTCTCTCTCTCTCTCTCTCTCTCTCTCTCTCTCTCTCTCTCTCTCTCTCTCTCTCTCTCTCTCTCTCTCATATACACACACACACACACACACACACATCCACCTTCTCACTCATATCTCCCACACCTCCTCCCCCTCCCCCTTCCTACACCCCCGCACCCCCACCCCCTCCCACACCTCAACCCCAATACACACACATTAGCTACACGCGCGCGACCGTTGAACGCAAATCAATCACCATTAACAGTGAACACTCTTTCTGTCTCTGTCTCTGTCTCTGTCTCTGTCTCTGTCTCTGTCTCTGTCTCTGTCTCTGTCTCTCTCTCTCTCTCTCTCTCTCTCTCTCTCTCTCTCTCTCTGTCTCTGTCTCTGTCTCTGTCTCTGTCTCTGTCTCTGTCTCTGTCTCTGTCTCTGTCTCTGTCTCTGTCTCTGTCTCTGTCTCTGTCTCTGTCTCTCTCTCTCTCTCTCTCTCTCTCGCTCTCTCTCTCGCAGTTCAAAAACGAGAATTTTTAGTCTTCTGTATATTTTTCTCTCCAATAAGCGGATCCAATATCAAGTAAAAAATAAATAAAAGGAAAAAGACAAAGAATAAAAACTATGAAACAAGGGACGTGACAAGAAAAGACACGAAAAATGGAAAAAGGACAAAACAAGAAAAAGAAAAAAAAATGAATGAAAAATTACGAACTAAGAAACACGAATAAAAACGAAAAAAACACACACGACAAAAAAATAAGACAAAAAAAGGACCAAACAATCAAGAAAAAAAAGGGAGAGACAAAAAAATGAACACAAATGAAAAAAGGCGAGAGAAATTTTAAGCTAAAGTGATACTGTACCTGTACCTCACGGCAGACGAGTGACACGACACCACCACAACCGACCATCGCTTGGGTCATCCATGACGCACACACGCACACACACACTCACACAAGCGCATATGAGGTAACATGCACGCATACACACACACTCATACAAGCGCATATGAGGTAACATGCATGCATACACACACACTCATACAAGCGCATATGAGGTAACATCCACGCACACACACACACAAGCGCTTATGAGGTAACATGCACGCACACACGCACACTCACAGAAGTGCATATGAGGTAACATGCACGCATTCTCTCCTTATCTCTATCTCTCTCCGTCCTTCCCTCTTAATCTCTCTTTTCTCTCTCCTTCTCCTTCTTATCATCCCCCTCCCATCCTACTGTATTCGACCCAACTCCCCCCCCCCCACTCCCCT
>NC_091587.1:6751194-6763694 GCF_042767895.1 Penaeus vannamei | reverse complement strand
GAGAGGGAGGGAGGGAGAGAAGGAGGAAGAATGGGGGTAGGAGAGAAGGAGGAGGAAAAGGAGGAAGAGAGGGAGAATAAGGAAGGGGAGGGAGGATTGAGAGGAAATTAGGGAGGAGGCAGAGAGAGAGAGAGAGAGAGAGAGAGAGAGAGAGAGAGAGAGAGAGAGAGAGAGAGAGAGAGAGAGAGAGAGAGAGAGAGAGAGAGAGAGAGAGACAGACAGAGAACAGATAAAAAAAATAAAAAATAAAAACACAAAGACGACAAAAAACAAAAACAAACAAAAACAAAAACCAATCCTCTTCAAAACTCGTGACGCTCACCCCCCACCCCACCCCACCCCACCCCCCACCCCACCCCACCCCCACCCCCACCCCACCCCCACCCCTCCCCCCCACCCCTCCCTCCCCGACCCTGGTACTTAAGACGAGCCAGCCACTCCCTCAAGACTGTACGTACACGCGCTCGCTCTCTCTCTCTCTCTCACACACACACACGCACACATACACACGCACGCACACATATTCATTAACTTAAGTATGTGTGCCCGCGCGTTGGAAATCTTCCCCTGTGCCACTTGCTCTTGCCTCTCACTACCAATACCCTCGCGTGAACAACTTGCACATGGAACAGCGAAGGAAAGAACGAGGGAACACGAGAGAATACCAATGCCTTTCTTTGCATGAACAACGAAGGGAAGAACAAGGAAACACGAGAGAATACCGATACCTTTGCATGAACAGCGAAGGGAAGAACAAGGAAACACAAGAGAATACCAAAGCCTTTGCATGAACAACGATGGGAAGAACAAGAAAACACAAGAGAATACCAATGCCTTTGTATGAACAATTGAGGGGAGAACAAGAAAACACGAGACTAACAATAGCCTTTGCATGAACAACGAAGGGAAGAACAAGGAAACACGAGACTAACAATAACCTTGCATGAACAACTTGCACATGGAACAGCGAAGGGAAAGACGAAGAAAAAACACGAATAAGCCAAAGGCGTTTTGGCTGTATCGCTTCTTCGGGGCATGAAGAAGCGATACAGCGAAAAGGCCTTCGGCTTATTCGTGTTTTTTTCTTCGTCTTTCCTTTCGTTGTTCCATGTACAAGTTGTTCATGCAAAGGTATTGGTAGTTTCTCTTGTTCTTCCCTCCGCTGTTCCATGTGCAAATTATTCAAACAAAGGTATTGTTAGTCTCGTGTTTCCTTGTTCTTCCCTTCGTTGTTCCATGTGCAAATTATTCAAACAAAGGTTTTGTTAATCTCGTGTTTTCTTGTTCTTCCCTTCGTTGTTCCATGTGCAAATTGTTCAAACAAAGGTATTGTTAGTCTCGTGTTTTCTTGTTCTTCCCTTCGTTGTTCCATGTGCAAATTATTCAAACAAAGGTATTGTTAATCTCGTGTTTTCTTATTCTTCCCTTCGTTGTTCCATGTGCAAATTATTCAAACAAAGGTATTGTTAGTCTCGCGTTTTCTTGTTCGTTGTTCCATATGCACGTTATCAGACAGGAATTGCATGAACGAGAGAATGAATTAAAAAGTTTATACAGCGGGTGAATGGATGTGTAATGGAGTGTACAAGATTGCTCTTCTCTAGATAGTAAAAAAAAGTAAAAGAAAGAAAGAAAAAAAGAAAAAAATGCTCTTGTAAATATTTGAGAAAATTAAATAATATACTTGATATCTATTGTAGGTAATAATATGAAAAATACGATTAAAAACAAAAACAATAATAATAAAAATAGTAACAACACATAATTATAATAATGATACTAGTACTACTACTAATAATGACAACACTAATAATACCATAATAATAATAATAATAATAATAATAATAATAATAATAATAATAATAATAATAATAATAATAATAATAATAATAATAATGATAATGATAATGATAATGATAATAATAATAATAATAATAATAATAATAATAATAATAATAATAATAATAATAATAATAATAATAATAACAACAATAACGATAGTAATGAAAAAAATGATAATGATAACAATAATAAACATTGATAGCAACAAAACAGAAATCACAACAAAACAACAATGATAGCAACAATAACAAAAGTAGGAATAACAATCAACAATCAAAAAAACAATAACAAACCAATAAGCAGAAGAAAAAATAAGGACAAAAACAAACAAACAAACAAACAGTACAACAAACCAATAAGCACAAGAAAAAAACTAAGCATAAAAACAAACAAAACAATAACAAACCCATAAGGACAAGAAAACAAACAAAAACATAAAACAAAAACAAAAAAAGACAAACAAACAACCAAAACAACAAGTAAAACGACAAGCACCCCCCACCCCACCCCCACCCCCCCGCTCCTCCTTGGCGAGAGCAGCAGCATCCGAACAGCTGATTATCTCGCATTTATATAATAAGACGCTTATTAAACAAATGGATTACCCGACCGGCTTCGAGACGAGAAATAACGCAGGTGGGGGATTTTTTTTTGTTTTTGTTTTGTTTTTTTGTTCGTTAAAGTTATTCTCGTTAACATCATTATTAATTATTTTCTTCTTTGGTCTAATTATTATCATTATTTTTCTTTGGGTCTTATTATTATCATTATTTTTTTCTTTTGGTCATATTATAACTATTATTTTTTTCTTTTGGTCTTATTATAATTATTATTTTTTCTTTTGGTCTTATTATTATCATTATTCTCGTTATCATTATCATTATCATGATTTTCTCTTTTGTTCTTATCCTTATTATCATTAATATCGTTATCGTTATCATTATCACTACTTTTATCATTATCATTAATCATTATATTGCTGTCATTACGAATACTACCAATATTATCATGACCATTATCAGTGTATGTTATCATCATCATAATCAATAATACTAATATCAACATTATCAAATATCTATCAGAACCCCCCCCCCCCCGACCCCGACCCCGTTCTCTCTCTCTCTCTCTCTCTCTCTCTCTCTCTCTCTCTCTCTCTCTCTCTCTCTCTCTCTCTCTCTCTCTCTCTCTCTCTCTCTCTTCGCAATGAACCTTAAAAAGTGTTTTCCTTGTATCAAATTATTACAAAAACACAAACAACAAAAACACACAAGCACATCATCGCCATCCCACGGATAAACAAACAAAGAGACGCACATACTTTCTGAGAATGAAACAAACAAACAAACAAGACTTAACTCCATACCCGTCACGCATATAGAACGAAAAACAAACAAACCAAAACACATACTTTCTAACATTGAAACAAACAAACAAAACATAACCACATACCTACCACACACAAGGAAACAAAAAAAAACAAAAAAAAAACACACCCTCCCAAACAAACAAACAAATAACCCCCTTAAACACACACTCAAAAAAACACACATCTACCCCACACACGTACCTCCCCCTCCCCTCCCCCCTTCTTCCCCAACCCAGACGCCCCCTCATGCCAAGGAATGTCACCTCGTGTTTTTTTTTCTCTCTCGTTTTATTTTTTTATTCTTTATTTATTTTTTTTTTCTCTAAGACACCCAAAAGACTTTCGAGTATTTAGGTTAAGGATCCCTACTTTAGTGAGCCCCGGGAACTCAACCTGAGGATGGGAGATAAGGACGCGACTCAGGTGAGTCTAGGTGAGTCGGCAGGAAGGGAGGAAGGGAGAAGTGAAGGAGGGAAGGAAGGAGAGGGAAGGTAGGAGGGAAGAAGGGAAGGTAGGAGGGTAGGAAGGACGGAAGGGATAAAGGAAGGAGGGAAGGAATAAAGGAGGGAGGGATGGACGGAAGGTAGGAGGGAAGGAAGGAAGGGAGGGAGGGAGGAAGGAAGGAAGGAAGGAAGGAAGAAAGGAGGGAAGGAATAAATGAACGAATATAGGAAAGATGAAAGGAATAAAGGAAGAAGGGAAAGACGGAAGGTAGGAGGGAAGGAATAAAGGAAGGAGGGAAGGAGGGCCGGAATAAAGGAAGGAGGGAGTCAGGTGAGTCAGGTTAGGTGAGTTGTTAGGAGGGAGGGTGTCAACCGAGTCTAGGTGAGTCAGTGCATCAGGTGAGGATCAAACGAACTGACAGACGAGTCGAGTGAGTCGAATCGACCTCCGAGACAGGCGACTCAACTGAAATGAGTCAAGAGCAGCGAAAAGACCGTGAGAAAAGATAGAATAAACCGAATTAAAGTGAGTCCAGGTGAGTCGGCAGGTGAATAAAGGTCAGGTGAGTCGAGGCGAAGGTCAAACCCCGCGACTTTAGGAAAAGGTCACGAATGTTAAACTTTTGTTCATGAGACAAGCAGGAGACAAGTAACTGTACAGCGGGCCATTCAATCATCCATTTTTTGAGTCGTTGAAGTCTCCGAAGAAAAATAATTCGATTGAAGAAAAGGTCGAGGGAACAAGACACAGACACAGACACAGACACAGACACAGACACAAATATAGACAAAGACACAGATACAGACACAGACGAAGACACACACAAACAAACACACACAGAGAGAGAGAGAGAGAGAGAGAGAGAGAGAGAGAGAGAGAGAGAGAGAGAGAGAGAGAGAGAGAGAGAGAGAGAGAGAGAGAGAGAGAGAGAGAGAGACGGAGGATAAAAAATAAGGAGAGGAAGGAAAGAAGACAGGAGAAGGGAAGATGGAGGGGAGGAAGAGGGGGATGGGGGATGGAGGAAAGGAGAGAGAGAGGAAGGTGGGGGGAATGGGGAGGATGGAAGGAGAGAGAGAGGACGGTGGGGGAAGGAAAAGGGTGATGAGGGAGGGGAGACAGAGAGAGGGAGGAAGGAGATAGATAAATAGATAGGTAGAGAGAGAGAGAGAGAGAGAGAGAGAGAGAGAGAGAGAGAGAGAGAGAGAGAGAGAGAGAGAGAGAGAGAGAGAGAGAGAGAGAGAGAGAGAGAGAAGAGAGAGAGAAGAAGAGAGAGAGACAGACAAAGAGATAGACAGAGAGAGAGAAAGAGAGATAGACAGAAAGAGATAGACACACACAGAGAGAGAAAGAGAGATAAACAGACAGAGAGATGGACAGAAAAGAGGGAAGGAGAGAGAGAGAGAGAGAGGATGATGGGGGGAGGAGGGGAGGGGGGGAGCGACGAGGCCAAGGTTGAACGTGCATAGACTAGACCATCTCTGTTTGTTCTCCGGCTCCTTGGTGTTCTAGCGAGAGACACGCCGAGAACGCGCCAAGGCAGAACAAGACCAACAGCAGTTCCTAAAGGCGGGTTTCCGGTGCGCGATTTCTCTACAGGGGTGGGGGTGGGGAGGGAGAGGGGGAAGGGGAGGGAGAAAGGAGAAAAGTAGAGGAAGGGAAAGAGGGGGAGGGAGAGGGGGAGGGGGAGGGGGAGGGAGAGGGGGAGGGAGAAAGGAGAAAAGAGAGGAAGGAAAGAAGTTGAGGGAGGGAGGGAGGGAGGGAGGGAGAGGAGTTGGGTAAGGGAGGGAGGGAGAGGAGGAAGGGTAAAATGGAAAAGAAAATGGAGAGGGAGAAAAGTAGAGGAAGGGAGAGGAATAGGGTAAGGAGTGGAGGATGAAATATAATAGAAAGAGAGAAAGAGAGAGACAGATGAAAGGAGATGAGAGAGAGGAGATAGATAGATGAGAGAGAGAGAGAGAAAGAGAGAGAGAGAGAGAGAGGGAGAGAGAGAGAGAGAGAGAGAGAGAGAGAGAGAGAGAGAGAGAGAGAGAGAGAGAGAGAGAGAGAGAGAGAGAGAGAGAGAGAGAGAGAGAGAGAGAGAGAGAGAGAGAGAGAGAGAGAGAGAGAGAGAGAGAGAGAGAGAGAGAGAGAGAGAGAGAGAGAGAGAGAGAGAGAAAGTATGAGTCTATAAAATGAGAGACGGGACGGTAGGGGGGGAGGGGGGAGGAAAGCGTGGGGGGGAGGAGATTCATTCAGAAATTTTAAGTGGCGTCAAACATTTTTTTCTCCTTTCTTTCTTTCTCTCTTTTGTTTCTTCTTCCTTGCCCGCTCCAGAACAACCTGCCACTTCCTCCCACTTTGCACCGAGCTAACTGTTAAAACCTGACGAGAGAAACGACCAAAACAATAACACTAACAACAAAGACAACAAAAAGAACACTGACAAAAACAGACAACAAAAACAACAAAAATAAAGACAACAAAAACAACTGACAACAAAAACACTGACAACAAAAACAATAACAACAGCAACAACTTCGCCTGCTACAACCTAGACGTCATCACCACCAATAACAATCATCATCGTCATCATTCATCACCATCATCATAACAATCATCCTCAATCACCATCACTAACAACCACCACCACCACAATCACAACCATCATTCATCATCATCATCAATCATCACCACTACAACCATCATCATCGTCATCATCATCCCCACCACAACCACCACCATTAATCCCAATCACCATCATCATCACCAACAACCCCCATCACCACAACCATCAACTAACCAGCCACCACATCAGCTGACCGCCTCGGACCCACCCACCCACAATACCACCCTCCCTCCCTCCCTCCCTCTCTCTCCCTCCCTCTCCCTCTCCCTCCCTCTCCCTCTCCCTCTCCCACCTCCCTCCCTACCTCCCACCTCCCTCCCATCTCCCTCCCTCCCGCCCAATTACCGCCCTCTCGGCTCCCTCGCAACGCCCCCCCCCCCCCCCCCCCCGCCGCGACACCCGACGACTCGTCCCCTTTCCTCGCACGAAAGCGGTCGAGCGCCTTTCACTCGCGAGGGCCCGGATCGCGGCCGACAGACAGCCCCGACTCCCGACGTCTCGAGCCGACAAACGGACCGACGCCGTGCCCCAGAACCAACCCGACAGACAGCCCCGACTCCCGACGTCTCGAGCCGACAAACCGACCGACGCCGTGCCCCAGAACCAACCCGACAGACGGCCCCGACTCCCGACGTCTCGAGCCGACAAACGGACCGACGCCGTGCCCCAGAACCAACCCGACAGACAGCCCCGACTCCCGACGTCTCGAGCCGACAAACCGACCGACGCCGTGCCCCAGAACCAACCCGACAGACAGCCCCGACTCCCGACGTCTCGAGCCGACAAACGGACCGACGCCGTGCCCCAGAACCAACCCGACAGACAACCCCGACTCCTGACGTCTCGAGCCGACAAACCGACCGACCGACGCCGTGCCCCAGAACCAACCCGACAGACAACCCCGACTCCCGACGTCTCGAGCCGACAAACCGACCGACGCCGTGCCCCAGAACCAACCCGACAGACAGCCCCGACTCCCGACGTCTCGAGCCGACAAACGGACCGACGCCGTGCCCCAGAACCAACCCGACAGACAACCCCGACTCCTGACGTCTCGAGCCGACAAACCGACCGACCGACGCCGTGCCCCAGAACCAACCCGACAGAGCCCAGATTCCCGACGTCTCGAGCCGACAAACGGACCGACGCCGTGCCCCAGAACCAACCCGACAGACAGCCCCGACTCCCGACCTCTCTCGAACCGACAAACCGACCGACCGACGCCGAGCCCCGAGACGCCCGCTCTTTCCCCCGGCGAAGAATGTTCTCATTGAGGAAGAGGGAGTGCCGGGCGGGCGGCGGGCGGGCGGGCCAGACAGCGCGCCCGGCGGATCGCGAACCGCGGCTGCTGTGACGTCACGGATCCTGCTTAGCCATCTTCCTTCCCTCAAATTGGAAACTTTCCTCTCCTTATCCCTCCATCCTTTCCCTTTCCCCATCTCATCCCTCCATCCTTTCCCCATCTTACTCCTTCCTTCCCCTCACCTCCCCTTCCCCTCACCCCACTATCCTTCCCCCCCACACCCCATCCTACCCCTCACCCCCTTCCCCTCACCCCATCCTTCCCCCCTCCCCACGTCCTTCCCTCACCCCCTCCATCCCCAACCACCGCTCCCCCCCTTTGGCATGCGGGGGCTCCTCCTCCTCCCTCCTCCTCCTCCTCCTCCTCCCTCCTCCTCCTCCTCCTCCTCCTCCTCCTCCTCCTCCTCCTCCTCCACCTCCACCTCCTTCCCCACCTCCACCTCCATCCTCCACCTCCTCCTCCTCCTCCTCCTCCTCCTCCTCCTCCTCCTTCCTCCTCCCCTCCTCCTCCTCCTCCTCCTCCTCCTCCTCCACCTCCACCTCCACCTCCACCTCCACCTCCACCTCCACCTCCTGACCTGTCTTCAAGCGCGGACGACTCGAGAACCATGTGGTAGGCCATGTTGGCAAAAAAAAATATGCTGGCCGGTTCTTTGTGGTGAGGGCTCCGGGCTGCGCTATGAGATGCACGCGAGAGACAAGAGGGGAGGGGAGGGGAGGGGACGGGAGGGGAGGGGAGGGAAGGGAAGGGGAGGGGAGGAGGAGGGGAGGGAGAGGAGAGGAGAGAGAGGAGAGGAGAGGGAGAGGAGAGGAGAGAAGAGGAGAGAGGAGAGTAGAGGAGGGGAGGGGAGGAGGAAGGGAAGGGAAGGGAAGGGGAGGGAAGGGAAGGGAAGGGAGGGGGAGGAGAGGGGAGACATGAAAGAGAGGGAAGGAGCGGGGGAGGGTGAGAGGTGGGGGAGAGAAGGGGAAGAGGAGGTGAGGAAGGGGAGGAGCGGGGGAGAGGGAAGGGAGGGAGGTGAAGGATGTCTAGGAGATGCCTTGATAAGGATGCTGGGCTTCGGAGGGAGGGCGAAAGAGAGGGAGCGAAGGAGGAGGGAGGAGGAGAGAGAGAGAGAGAGAGAGAGAGAGAGAGAGAGAGAGAGAGAGAGAGAGAGAGAGAGAGAGAGAGAGAGAGAGAGAGAGAGAGAGAGAGAGAGAGTATGAAAGAAGGAGAAAGAGCTGAGGGAAAGAGAGAAAAGAGAAGGAATAAAAGGAGGGACGGAGAGGAGAGAAGAAGGGAAGGAGAGAGGTAGGGAAGAAGGGAAGGAGAGAGGGAGGGAAGAAGGGAAGGAGAGAGGGAGGGAAGAAGGGAAGAAAAGAGAGAGGGAAGAAGGGAAGAAAAGAGGGAGGGAAGGAGAGAGGGAGGGAAGGAGGGAAGAAGGATGGAATGAAAGAAGGAAAATGCATCTTACGTACTTACTTGGAATCCCCCAGGGTTGCTGTCTCGGGTAAACAAACTTTCCATATTTGTAATGGCAGGAAATACTAGGTAATATAAACTGCGTTGTTGAGATCAGCAAAACCAATCATCAATAAACAAATAAGTAAATAAGTAAAAATAATAAAAAATAAAATTGAATAAGACAAAAAAAGTCCCGTAAACAATAAATAAATATAAAAAGTAAAAATCATAACAATAAAACTTAATAAGACAAAAATATGTCCCATAAACAATAAATAAATAAATAAATAAGAAATAATAAAAACAATAAAATTAAGTAAACTAAAAAATGTCCCATAAACAATAAAAAATAAAAAGTAACAATAATAATAATAAAATTAAATAAAGATTTTTTTTAATGTTCCATAAACAATAAATAAATAAAAAGTAATGATAATAACCATTAGATTAAATAAAATAAAAAATGTCCCATAAAAGCGCAAAACCGACGAAAAATAAGAGGACCCCCATTCTTACATTTCACACTTGAGAGAGATAGAGATAGATAGATAGAGAGAGAGAGAGAGAGAGAGAGAGAGAGAGAGAGAGAGAGAGAGAGAGAGAGAGAGAGAGAGAGAGAGAGAGAGAGAGAGAGAGAGAGAGAGAGGAGAGAGAGAGAGAGAGAGAGAGAGAGAGAGAGAGAGAGAAAGAGAGAGGGAGAGAGAGAGAGAGAGAGAGAGAGAGAGAGAGAGAGAGAGAGAGAGAGAGAGAGAGAGAGAGAGAGAGAGAGAGAGAGAGAGAGAGAGAGACAGAGAGAGAGAGAGAGAGAGAGAGAGAGAGAGAGAGAGAGAGAGAGAGAGAGAGAGAGAGAGAGAGAGAGAGAGAGAGAGAAAGAAAGAAAGAGAGAGAGAGAGAGAGAGAGAGAGAGAGAGAGAGAGAGAGAAAGAGAAAGAGAAAGAGAAAGAGAGAGAGAAAGAGAAAGAGAAAGAAAGAGAGAGAGAGAGAGAGAGATCGACAAAGGCAAAGAGACAGACATAGACATAGAGAGAGAAAAAAAACTTACATTTCACATTTGAGCCCAAAAAAAGAAAGAAAGAAAAAAGAAAAAAAAAACATCAACAAAACCCAAATCCACTTTAAATTTGGTCGCTAAAATTTGTAATATTTGGCGCAAAGGGCGAGACGCGAGGGAGGTCACTGGGAACGGTGAGAGGGAGGGGGAGGGGAGGGGGAAAGGGGAGGGAGGAAGGGAGGCTGGGGGGAGTGAGGGAGGGAGGTACAGGAACCCACCCAAAGTGGAGGGTATGGAGAGCGTATAGATAGGAAGGCGAGAGAGAGAGAGAGAGAGAGAGAGAGAGAGAGAGAGAGAGAGAGAGAGAGAGAGAGAGAGAGAGAGAGAGAGAGAGAGAGAGAGAGAGAGATACACAGAGAGAGATACAGAGAGAGAGAGAGAAAAAAAAAAGAAACAGAGAGGTGAGTAGAAGGGAGGGAGTGGGGCTGCGGGAGTGGAAGGGGAGGGAGGGAGGGAGCGGAAAGGGGGGGGAGGGGGTACAGGGGCTCTCTAAGCCAAGGTAAACACGTCATGAGGGCGAAGAGTACCTTGGCTAATCTACGCAGCCAGAAGAAGCCCTTCCAGGTGGCCAGGGAGGGAGGGAGGGAGAGGGAGGGAGGGTGAGAGAGGAAGGATGGGAGGGAGGGAGGGAGGGGGGGAGGGAGGGAAGGGAGGGAGGGTGAGTGGAAGGATGGGAGGGAGGGAGGGAGGGGAGTGGAAAGGGAGGGAGGGAGGGAGGGAGGGTGAGTGGAGGGAGGGAGGGAGGGAGGGAGGGTGAGTGGAAGGATGAGAGGGAGGGAGGGAGGGAGGGAGGGAGGGGAGGGAGGGAAGGGATGAAAGAAGGAATAGAGGAAAGAGGGAGAGAAAGAGTGAAGAATGGAAGAGAAGGGGTCGAGGGAGAGATAGAGATAGATAGATAGAGAGAGAGGGGGGGGGGGAGACGGAGCCCACATAGGACGCAGGTGCCTTCTACGCCAAATTCCAGCCTTCACTCAACCCCATCCTTCCCCTCCTTACATCATCTCTATCCTTCTCCTTACCCCCAGCCCAAACCTTTCCGTCCTTACCCTCTCTCTCTCTTCCTTCTCTTTCTCTCTCTCTCTCTCTCTCTTCCTTTTCTTTCTAATCTCTTTCCCTCACTCACTCTCTCACTCACTCACTCACTCACTCACTCACTCACTCACTCACACTCTCTCTCTCTTTCTCTCTTCCTTCTCCGTCGGCATCCCCTCTCCCTCTCTATCCTTCCCTCTCCCTCTCCTTCTCCCTCTCGCCCACCCCGTCGGCATTCCCTCTCTCTCACCCTCTCGCCCACCCCGTCGGCATCCCCTCTCCCTCTCTATCCTTCTCTCTCCCTCTCCTTCTCCCTCTCGCCCACCCCGTCGGCATCCCCTCTCCCCTCTCTATCCTTCCCTCTCCCTCTCCTTCTCCCTCTCGCCCTCCCCGTCGACATCCCCTCTCCCCCTCCCCGTCCCTCTCCTTCTCGCCCACCCTTTCCCCCTCCCTCTCCTTCTCACCCTCTCGTCCACTCCGTCGGCATCCCCTCTCCCTCTCTGTCCCTCCCTCTCCTTCTCCTTCTCCTTCTCCTTCTCCTTCTCCTTCTCCTTCTCCCCCTCCCTCACCCTCTCACCCTCCCCGTCGGCATTCCCTCGGCCTCTGCACCTTCCCTCCCGCCGCTATCCCCGCCGAGGCCCGAGGCTCCACGTGCGTCGGAAAGTCACGTGACCCGAGGGGCGGCAGATGGCGGATGGGAGAGAGAGGAAACAGCTGGGGGTGTCGAGGTGGTGAGGAGGGGGAGGAGGGGGGGAGGGGGGGAGATATGCGAGGAGGGTGGGTGGGTGTGTTATGGGAAGGTAGGAAGGAGGGAGGGTAGGAAGGAGGGAGGAGAGGAAGGGGGGAGGGAGAGAGAGGAAGGGGGAGGGAGAGTGAGGGAGGGGGAAGGGAGAGAGAGAGGGGGGTAGGGGAGGGGAAAAGGAAGGGGGAGGGAGAGAGACGGGGGAAGAGGAAGGAAGGGGAGGGGGGTATACGAGTAAGTGCGAAATTCAGGACACAAGGACGCGTGAGGAAGAAATATAAATAGACAGGTAGCGCAAGTTAGAGACCAAATATACACATATATAAACAGAAATAATGCGTACTAACATACATACACACACACACACACACACACACACACACACACACACACACACACACACACACACACACACACACACACAAATACAAAGAGAGAGAGAGAGAGAGAGAGAGAGAGAGAGAGAGAGAGAGAGAGAGAGAGAGAGAGAGAGAGAGAGAGAGAGAGAGAGAGAGAGAGAGAGAGGGGGGGAGGGAAGGGAGAGAGAGAGAGAGACAGACAGACAGACAGACAGACAGACAGGCAGATAGATAGATAGATAGATAGATAGAGAGAGAGAGCCAGAGAAAGAGAGCGAAAGAGAGAGAGAGAGAAAGAGAGAGAGAGAGAGAGACA
>NC_091587.1:6721194-6733694 GCF_042767895.1 Penaeus vannamei | reverse complement strand
ATGGCCGCCGTCGCTCGCCCGCCAACCGCGCACCGTTTAACCTCCCCGACCCCTTCCACGCTCACGGAATATCTAGACTTCCATAAATAAAAAAAAGGGAAAAAAGAGAAAAAAAGGGGAAAAAAGCAATATCATGAGTCTATTTACGCATGTCATGAGGTTGAAGGGGGATGTCATGAGGCTATGGACGCGTGCCATGAGGTTGCAAAGAATATTACAAATGCTAACCATGGCAACGTAGACATGGCCAACCGCTAACCATGGCAACATAGACATGGCCAACCGCTAACCATGGCAACACAGACATGGCCAACCGCTAACCATGGCAACATAGACATGGCCATCCGCTAACCATGGCAACATAGACATGGCCATCCGCTAACCATGGCAACATAGACATGGCCATCCGCTAACCATGGCAACACAGACAACATGGCAACACAGACATGGCCAACCGCTAACCATGGCAACACAGACAACATGGCCAACCGCTAACCATGGCAACACAGACAACATGGCCAACCGCTAACCATGGCAACACAGACAACATGGCCAACCGCTAACCATGGCAACACAGACAACATGGCCAACCGCTAACCATGGCAACACAGACAACATGGCCAACCGCTAACCATGGCAACATAGACAACATGGCCGCTCGCAAACACTCTTACTTTCGTTCCCTCGGATATGTACCTCCCTCTCTCTTTTCACACTCGCTTCGGGGAGACAAAAAGCAGACGAAGAAGAAAAGGAAGATAAACAATTATAATAATAAAAACAAAGAGTAGGAGGAAAAGAAGAAGAAGAGAAGAGAAGAAGATGAAGAAAAAGAATATAAACAATAATAATAATTAAACAAAAATAATAATAAAAACATAGAGTAGGAGGAAAAGAAGAAGAGAAGGGAAGAAGATGAAGAAGAAAAAGAAGAAAACGAAGAGTAAAGGGGGAGACAAAGAAGAAGAAGAAAGGAGAAAAAGAAAAAATAGAGAAGACGAAGAAAAATATGAAAAATAAGACAAAGGGTGAAAAAGAATAAGAAAAGAGAAGACGAAGAAAGAAAGATAGAAAGAAAAGGAAGAAAAAGAAGAGAGAAGACGAAGAAAAAAAAGAAAAATAGGATGAACAAGAAAGGCGAAAAAAAAACAAAGAGAAAAGACGAAGAAAGAAAGAAAGAAAGAAAGAAAAGGAAGAAGAAAAGAAAAAACGGAACCGAATTATTCGCGCGAGTCTCTTCTCTCTCTCGACTGCACGTGCTTTCCATAACCTCCTCCCCCCCTCCCCACCACACCCGACCCACCCCACCCACCCCACCCACGCCGCATGGATAATAGCGTTCCCTTCCTCATAACTCGTAAACGCAGATGTAAACCCGCTATTTCCCCACCCTTTTTTCTAACCCCCACCCCCACCCCACTCTTACAATCTGCCCTCATCACCCCTACCCACCCCCACCCTCATCACCCCTACCCATCCCCCACCCTCATCACCCCTACCCATCCCCCACCCTCATCACCCCTACCCATCCCCCACCCTCATCACCCCTACCCATCCCCCACCCTCATCACCCCTACCCACCCTCCACCCTCACTACTGGAAAATGTAAACCCCCTCCCTCAACCATACCCCCACACCCCCACCCTAACCCCCTCATTAACAACCCTATCCTTACCTCTTCAACCCCCACCCTTCTTCAACTCCCAACTCCTACCTCCTCTCCGCACCCTCTCAAACCCTCACCCTCACCTTCTCCAACCCTTCCATCACCCCCCACACCCTCTCCTCATCCCCCACCCCTCTCCACTCCCCACCCTCCTCCAACAACCCACCCCTCCTCCATCCCCCCACCCCTCTCCCCCACCCCTCTCCACCCCCGCCCTCCAACAACCCACCTCCCACCCCTCTCCACTCCCCACTCCCCGCTCCCCACCCTCCTCCATCCCCACCCCTCCCCACCACCCACCCCCACCCCCCTCCATCCCCACCCCTCACAAAACCCCAGCGAAGAGAGCGCGCTCGGGGGCCCGGGGAGGAGGGGGGACGGGCAGAAGCGCGTCGGGTCACGTGACCTTCGACGACATGGCGGGCGGGCGAGCGTCGCTGTTCCCGCCACTTGACTTATCTCTCCCGGGGCGCGCGCACTTGCTTCCCGAGGCGTGGCGAGGCGGGCATATAGATCGAATAAATGAGTGAATAAAGAAATGAATAGAGAAATGAGTGACTGAAGAAATGAATAAAGAAATGGATGACTGAAGAAATTAATATATGAAAGGGTAAGTGAAGAAATGAATGAGCGAATGAAGAAATAAATGAGGCGAGGCGAGGATATAGATCTAATAAATGAGTGAATAAAGAAATGAGTGACTGGAGAAATGAATAAAGAAATGAGTGACTGATGAAATGAATGTATGAGCGAATGAAGAAAGAAGTGAGTAAAGGAAGAAAATAAGAAATGGATGGGCGAATAAAGAAATGAATAAATAAACGAGTGAATGAACGAAGAAACAAATAGATAAATAGAGAAAGAGAGAAATAAATCAACATCGAAAGAAGCGACTAAACAAATAAATATACACATAAATAAATAAACACACAAACAGACGTAAATATAAACAAACAAACAGACGTAAATATAAACAAACAAACAAACAAATATACAAACAGACAGATGATCAAACAATTAAAAAAACAAATACCAATAAAATAATAAAAACTATATATATATATATATATATATATATATATATATATATATATATATATATATATATATATATATATATATATATATATATATATATATATATAAAGATGTATATATATATATATAGAGAGAGAGAGAGAGAGAGAGAGAGAGAGAGAGAGAGAGAGATAGAGAGAGAGAGATAAGAGAGAAGAGAAAGAAGAGAAATAGATAGAGAAATCAAGCAAGCTTAAGCAAGAAAGAACAGAAAAAAACAAGAAAAAGAAAAGAAAAGAAACAGAGAGAAACAAGAAACAAACAATACAAAACAAAAAAGTCCCAACCAATAAAACCAAAAACCAGTCCCCCCAAAACCCCACAATGCTCCCAGCCCCCCCCCCACAACCACCCCCAAAACCCCACAGCCAAGTCCCCCCAACCCACAAAACCCCACAGCCAAGCTTCCCCCCACACAACCACCCCCAAAACCCCCACAGCCAACTCCTAACCCTCACCTACCCGAGCTCCCTCTCTCACAAAAACAGGAAAGTTCGCACCAGTTTCAGTCACTTGACGAAAAGAGGGAGATCTCCCCTCCCCTCCTCCCTCCCCACTCTCTCTTCTCCCTCCCTCCTTCCCCACTCTCTCCTCTCCCCTCCCTCCTTCCCCACTCCCTCCCTCCCTCCTTCCCCACTCCCTCCTCCCTCCCTTCCCCCACTCCCCCCTCCCTCCTTCCCAACTCCCTCTCCCCTCCCTCCTCCCCCACTCTCTCCCCTCCCCTCCCTCCTTCCCCGCTCCCCTCTTATTCCCGTCAACAGCAATCTTTCACAATTACTTTCTTGACAGGAAGTTTGACGCCGAGACGGAGATCGGGCACGACACTGGTGCCAACGAGAAGGAAATTCGTCGTGAACTTTGCAATAGCGGCTGCGAGCGCCTTGTCACCTCGGTTATAATAATATATCCACGCGGCGTGTTGGAAGATCATCTATTTTTTCGGTCTCTTTATCTTGTTTTCGATCAATTTATCTTGGTTTCTATCTATTTATCTATTTTTCTGTTTCTTTATCTTGTTTTCTGTCTATTTATCTATTTTTCTGTTTCTTTATCTTGTTTTCTGTCTATTTATCTTGTTTTCTATCTATTTATATTTTCTATTTATCTATATTTCTGTCTCTTTATCTTGTTTTCTATCTATTTGTCAATTTTCTGTTTCTTTATCTTGTTTCCTATCTATTTATCTTGGTTTCTATCTACTTATCTTTTCTATCAAGTCATCTTGTTTTCTATCTATTTTTTCTTGGCCTCTATCTATTCATCTTGTTTTCTATCTCATTTTATCTTGTTTTCTATCTATCTATCTGTTTTCTATTCATCTTTTTATTCTATCTACCTATTTGCCTCTCTATGTACCTACCTATCAATCAATATCTCTACTTAACATCCATCTATCCAGCTATCTACCTACCTACCTATCTACCTATCAATGAATCTCTACCTATATATCCATCTATCTCTCTATCTACCTAAAAATCACTATCTCTACCTAAATAACCATCCATCCATCCACCCATTTACCTATCTACCTGCCTCTCTATCTATCTATCTACCTAAAAATCGCTATCTCTACCTAAATAACCATCCATCCATCCACCCATTTACCTATCTACCTGCCTCTCTATCTATCTATCTACCTAAAAATCGCTATCTCTACCTAAATATCCATCCATCCATCCATCTACCTATCTATCTATCCATCTATCCATCTACTTTCCCAGTCCAACTACAGAGAGGAATGCCGCCCGTACCGAAGCCAACCCCCCCCTACGCCCCTGCCCCCCTCACAGCTTTTCCGCCCATGCCCCCCTCCCTCCCCCCCCAACACACATTCAAAGGGGCATCGGGAGAGGGGGAAGAGGGGGAGGGGGGGAGAGGGGGGAAGAGAGGAATTGGGGGAGGGAGGAAGAGGGGGGAGGGGAATTGGGGGAGGAGGGAAGAGGGGGGGAGGGGGGTATATGGGCGCACCCAAACGGCTCCGGAATCCTTCGAGATTTCCTCCTCCCCCTCTCGTGTCCTTGGCCCGCCCATGCTGCAGGAGCTCCACCCACACCCACTATCGCCGGACCTTCCTGGTGGGCGGCGCGCTATTCCCCCCCCCTGTCCTTCCTCGCTTCTGAAACACGACCTGTTGCCTCCTCCCACAGGGGTCGTCGTCGTCGTCGTCGGGTCGTCGTCGTCGTCGTCGGGTCGTCGTCGTCGTCGTCGGGTCGTCGTCATCGTCGTCGTGGTCATCGTGGTCGGGTCGGGGTCGTCATCATCGTCGTCGTCGTCGGGTCGGGTCGGGTCGGGGTCGTCGTCGGGGTCGGGTCGTGGTCGTCGGGGCCGGGTCGGGGTGGTCGTGGTCGTCTTCGTCGTCGGGGTCGGGTCGGGGTCGTCGTCTTCGTCGTCGCAGTCGTCATTTCGTGGGTCGTTATACATAGTTCTTATCTCATTCACGATCGGGTTGTTGTTTTTTATCTCATCCACAACAAGGCAATTCCTCTATCTCACTCACAACCCAGAAGTTATACATCTCATTCATGGCCAAGAAGCTGCAATCTCACTCACAACATGCCGTTATTTTTTTTTCTTCCTCTTATCTCACTCACAACCAACTAGTTCCTTAACCTCATTCACTACCAACCAACCCCAATCTAAATTACAACCCATTAATTCCCACCTCATTCACAACCGAGTAATTCGTCTCATCTTGCTCACAACCCCCTTGCTCCTGCTTCGTTCACAACCAAGCGGTGTTTTTTTCTTCTCGTTTCACTCACAACCAAAGAGTCCTCCAAATCTCACTCGAGACACGCGGGCGCCACAGGAGAGTCTAAACACAGACAGACAAGCAGGAGCGACAGACACAACAGACAGACAGACACACAGAAGCGACAGGCAGACAGACAAGCGACAAACACAACAGACAGACAGAAGCGACAGACACAACAAACAGACATAGAGAAGCGACAGACACAACAGACAGACAGACAGACAAGCGACAAACACAACAGACAGAAGCGACAGACACAACAGACAGACAAGCGACAGACAAACTGATACAGACAGACAGACAGACCGACAGATACAGCCGCCGGGTATTTTCAGAGCAGCCACCACGCAACGCCCTGCCCTACCCCTCCGCCCCCCCCCGCCCCCCACCCCCTACCCCCCCCCCCCCCTCCGGGAAAGGCCCCCTTACCCTCCGCCCCCGCCCCCCCCCCCGTCCTCCACCCCTACCCTCGACTCCCCCCTGTCCTCCACCCCTACTCCTCGCCCCCCCCCTGCCCCCTACCCTCGCCCCCCCGCCCCTACCCTCGCCCCCTACCCTCGCACCGCCCCCCGCCCCCTACCCTCCGAAAGGCCCATCCATCACGCAAACCCACATTCACTGAACACGAAAATGCGCAAATTCGTTCTTCTCCTCAACGCGGATGGTCGAAATTCCCTATTTCGTGTTTATTCATTTATTATTTATCCATTCATTCAACTTTTTTTTTTTTTTGGAGGGGGGGGTAGTGAGAGGGCGAGACTGGGCGCGAGAGAGTGGTCGCCATTTTGAAAATTGCGATAAAAAAAAAACATCCATAAGGGTGATTTTCTTGTTATTTCCGCGTGGAATAGAGGCCCATGTCTCTCAGGGTAGGCCTACCCCTCATGGCTTGGAGTGCATTCTCATATCAAAAATATAAACAAAAAAAATAAATGAATAAATAATAAACAAATGTGTAAATAAGCAATGAACAAATACATGAACACATAATAAATAAACAATAAATTTAAAAATAGTAACATAAAAACACGATTGAATAATAGCTAAACGATCATGTTTAAAAAAAATCAGATTAAACATCTTTAATTTCAAACGAACCCATTTCTAACAAAGACAAAAACAAAAACAATCCGTCCAACTACCAAAGACAAGCCAAGAAAATTAACTCTCCCCCTACCCCTCCCCTTCCCCCACCCCACCCCCTCTATTAAAGAAATAAAGCAAAACAAAAACAAAAAAACGCCGATTACATAACAAAAACACCTACAAATAAATAAACAAATAAAAGAAAACGAACCGACCATGCCTTACCCCCTCCCTACCCCCCACCCCCCTCACCCCCACAAACAACAGAGGAACAAAGCAAAACCAAAACATAAAAGCAAACAGCGGGAGAAGGACAAGGGCGCCCCCCACCCCCACCCCCACCCCCGGAATACCGTACGTGAGAAAATCGAAAATCAAAACTCTCCAGGATTTTTTTTTTTTTTTTTTTTTTTGGGGGGGGGTAATGATCAAAGAATTTGAGTAATTAAATGAGCGAGAAAAGAGAGGGAGGGAGGAAGGGGGGGAGGGAGGAGGGGGAGGGAGGAGGAGGAGGAGGAGGAGGAAGGAGGGAGGAGGAGGAGGCTCTCAGGCTCTCTCTCAGGAGGAAGAGGACGAGGAAGGAGGAGGAGGAAGAACACGAGGGAGAAGAATGAAGAAGGAAGGAAGGCAGGGAAGGTGAAAGAAAGGGAATGAACGAGAGAGTGGGAAAAAGGGAAAGGGAGGAGGGAGGGAGGGAGGGGAGGAGGGAGACGGGAGATAGGGGGCCAAGGGAGGGAGAGTGGAAGACGAAGAGAAATAAAAAGGAAAATAGGGAGAGAGAGGAGAGGGAGGAAGACAGGAGAGAAATAGAAGGGGAAGGAGGGAGAGGGAGGAGAGGGAGGAAGACAGGAGAGAAATAGAAAGGAAAAGAGGGAGAGGAAAGAGAGAAAGAGACAGCGGGAGACAAAGACCAACAATAAAACCTCTTGACGGCCTTTTCCACAACTCCTCGAGAGAATAAGGATCAGAGACTAATTAAGAGAAAGAGAGGAAGTCGGGAGAAGTGGAGGGGAGGAAGAGAGGGAGGAGAGGAAGGGAGGAAGAGAGAGTGAGAAGTGGAAGGGAGGAAAAGATGGAGGAGTGGAAGGGAGGAAGAGAAGGAGGAGTGGAAGGGAGGAAAAGAGGGAGGAGTGGAAGGGAGGAAGAGAGGGAGGAGTGGAAGGGAGGAGGAGAGGGAGGAGTGGAAGGGAGGAAGAGTTGGAGGAGTTGGAGGGAGGGAGGCAGAAAGGAAAGAACGAACGAAGGGAGCGAAAGAATGAAGAAGAGGAAGAAGAAGAAGAAGAAGAAGAAGAAGAAAAAATGAGAGAGAAATAGAGAGAGAGAGAGAGAGAGAGAGAGAGAGAGAGAGAGAGAGAGAGAGAGAGAGAGAGAGAGAGAGAGAGAGAGACAGAAATACCGGCAAAGAAAAAGAGAAAAAAAAAGAGAAAGAGAAAAAAAAGAAAGAGAAAGAGAAGAGAAAAAAAGGAAAAGAAAGAAAGAGAGAAAAAAAGCAAGAAAAAAAGAGAAAGAGAGAGTGCCAAGCGTGGCATCAGAGGGGCGGGCACACCATCTCCCTCGCATGCCCCCATTCCTTGCAAAATCAGTTCTGTGAGTCAATACCTCCTCACAGAACCTACTTAAGGAGTTCATGGAGCCTAAACATCTTCAAAGGCAGCATTCTTTTGCAAGTCACGTCTCTCAAAAATTCTATGCTTTCAAAAACCGAAATTCCCTTCTCGTAGAGCTCAATCAAATCATACTATGGCTTTCATTCTATGCACATCTTGTCAAATAATAATAATGATGAAGGAATTAAATATCTTGAAAGCCTATATCCTTATATTTTATCAAAAATAATAAAAATAAGATAAAGATGAATTATCTCCAAGGTGAATTAATTAATTATCCTCAAATGTCGCACATTATTTAAAGATCATATCTAATAATAATAAAAATGCTAACAACATTAACTACAAAACAATACCAGTAATAAAAGTACTACTAATAATAACAGCAACAGCAATTAGACTAAAATCATAAAAGTAAGGAAAAAAACAAGTAAAATTGAAACCAAAACAATGAAAGAAAAAAAAAAAAAAACACGGAAACACAAACACAAAAAAATCAACCCAACATAAAATCTCATGTCCCCCCCTCCCCCTGGTCTCCCCCCCCCCCATGTTGTTTTGATCTGCCCCGTCGTTAAGCAAGGGACAGACAGACAAACATGGTCACGTGACGACCATAAACGGAAACCATCTTTCTGTTTACAAAAGCGTACACAAGGGGGGGGGGGCAACCTGACTCACAAACAGGTTTCTATGCGACGTAAAATTAGGTTTCGGAAAGACTTTTCTCTCTGTAAGACGTGACAATATACATACATACATATAAACATGTCTATATATATATATATATATATATATATATATATATATATATATATATATATATATATATATATGTATGTATACATATATATATCTGTGTGTGTGTGTGTGTGTGTGTGTGTGTATGTGTGTGTGTGTGTGTGTGTGTGTGTGTGTGTGTGTGTGTGTGTGTGTGTGTGTGTGTGTGTGTGTGTGTGTGTCTGTGTGTGTGTGTGTGTGTAGATAAATCGGTGACAAAACTTCACTAACAAAATCAATATCAATAATCGAAATAAACATAAAAGCAATAACAATAACAATAACAATAATATTTACAACAGCAAAAATGATGATAATAACGCTAACTGAAATAACATACAGCCTATTGCCTATTCAGATTATGTAGGCCTACCTGTCTGCGCCTACCCCTACCCCCCCCCCGCCGCCCCCCGCTCTTAAAATAAATAGCAAATTAATTTAACACAAAAGCAGGGAGTCACGGGCGGGTGTATTTACGCTCCGCGGCTCTTACTACGCCCACCCGACAGCTGATGCCTCCTGTGGGCGTGATCTGTCTGTCGGCATTTTGGGGGATTTTCTTTAATCTTTTTTTGGGGGTGTTTTTATTTTTTTTGTTTGATGTTTTTTTTAATTATTTATTTGTTTTTTTATATGTTATTCGTTATTATCGTTATCTGTTTCGCTTACCTTGACTGAGTGCGTTTGTTTGTTTGTTTGTGTTCGAGTGTGTGTGTGTGTGTGTGTGTGTGTGTGTGTGTGTGTGTGTGTGTGTGTGTGTGTGTGTGTGTGTGTGTGTGTGTGTGTGTGTGTGTGTGTGTGCGTGTATGTGTGTGCGTGTATGTGTGTGCGTGTGTGTATGCGTGTGTGTGTATAAGTCAACTGAATACATGTCAAGCCATTTCATTCATCCATTCTATGATCACCACCACCATCATCACCCATCACCACCACCCCACCACCCATCACCCCCACCCACCCACCCCAGCAACACCCGCCCCATCACACCCATATTTACCCTTCTGCCCCCCCCCTCCCCAGAGCAAACGTGTGATCCCCCAACAAAGCTGTTCCCAACTCTGCTCGCCCCAGGAGACACCATAGAAACATTACGTGACTTCATTACGAGCTCTCTCTCTCTCTCTCTCTCTCTCTCTCTCTTTCTCCCTCTCGTAAATCCTTCCTCTATCCTTCGACCCGACGAGGCAAGGAGCTCCCATTCATCCTTTCCCGGACGAAGGGAAGATCGATGTTGTTTTTTGTTTCTTTTTTTCCTTTTTTCTTAAATCTTAGTTCTTCAATTAAAGGAAGGCAAGCGGTGATTGCTGTGATCTCGATAGGTGTGGCGTGTGCTTATGCAGGTGAGGGGGTGAGAGTAGGTGGCTCCTCCTTCCTTCCTTCTCTTTCTTTTTTTTTCTTCTTCTTCTTCTTCTTCTTCTTCTTCTTCTTCTTCTTCTTCTTCTTCTTCTTCTTCTTCTTCTTCTTCTTCTTCTTCCTCCACATCATCTTTCCTTTTTTCTTCTTTCTTTTTCCCTTCTTCTACTACTACTACTACAGCTTCTTCTGCTCCTCGTCTTCCATCCTCTTCCTCTTCCTCTTCCTCCTCCTCCTCTCCTCTCCTCTCCTCTCCTCTCCTCTCCTCTCCTCTCCTCTCCACTCCTCTCCTCCCCTCCCCTCCCCTCCCCTCCCCTCCCTCTCCTCCTCCCTCTCCCACTCTCCTCCCTCTCCCACTCTCCTCCCTCCCCTCCCCCGTTATTGCTCTTTGGGGGCTCATCCCATGTTATTTCTGGCTCAACTCCCAGTCCTCTCTTTAACACTTTAATGGTCCTTCTTTTATTAATATTCACAGATACATGTTGCTTTTAAAGATTGCTATACCCTCGCCTCTCTTCCTCTTCCTTTCTCTTTCAACCCTAATTCACCCTCACCTTCACCCTTAACCCTCCTTCTCTCCTGCTATTCTCCCCTCTCCCTCACCCTTAACCCTCCTTCTTTATTTTCCATTTACTCCCTCTTCCTCACTCACCTTCAACCCCCTTTCTCTCCTTACTCTCTCCCTTTCTTCTCTCACCCCCAACCCTTCTCCCTCTCCTCTTTCTCCCTCACCACTCCACCCTTAACCCCTACATCTCCCCCTATTCTCCCTCTCCCTCAGCCTCAACCCTTCTCCCTTTCCTCTCCCTCTCCCTCTATCGCTTCCCTCACCCCAACCCTTCTCCCTCTCCCTCTTTCTCCCTCACCCCAACTCTTCTCCCTCTCCCTCTTTCTCCCTCACCCCCAACCCTTCCCTCCACTCTCCCTCTTTTCTCCCTCACCCCCAACCCTTCTCCCTCTCCCTCTCTTTCTCCCTCACCCTCAAACCTTTCCTCCTCTCCCTCCTATCACCCTCACCCCCATACCCTTCCTCTCTCCCCTCTTTCTCCCTCACCCTCACCCTTAACCCTACTTCTCCCCTATTCTCCCTCTCCCTCAGCCTCAACCCTTCTCCCTTACTCTCCCTCTCCCTCTATCGCCCTCACCCCAACCCTTCTCCCTCTCCCTCTTTCTCCCTCACCCCCAACCCTTCTCCCTCTCCCTCTTTCTTCCTCACCCTCAAACCTTTCCTCCTCTCTTTGACATCACAATCAAACGAAAACTACCACAATCACCAAACTTCCCTCTAAACAGACATATACACGTACATACAGAGAGACAGACACGTAAACACAGATAGACTGAGAAACAGACATACGTACAGATAAATAGACAGACTCGACATAAGAGCAGAAAAAAAGACACGTTCAGACAGATAGATAGATAGACATAACGTACAGACAGTCAAAGATATACGTACAAATAGATAAACAGACGGATATACAGCCAGACAGACATACAGAGAGACAGGCAAACATATAGACAGACAAAAACAGACACAACGGTCCTTGGCCCTCTCTCCGACACCTCCTATAGACATACAGACAGACAAAGACAGACAAACAGACACCACGGTCCTTGGCCCTCCCTCCGACACCTCCTATAGACATACAGACAGACACAGACAGACAAACAGACACCACGGTCCTTGGCCCTCCCACCGACACCTCCTACAGACATACAGACAGACACAGACAGACAAAGACAGACACCACGGTCCTTGGCCCTCTCTCCGACACCTCCTATAGACATACAGACAGACACAGACAAAGACAGACAGACACCACGGTCCTTGGCCCTCCCTCCGACACCTCCTATAGACATACAGACAGACACAGACATACAAACAGACACCACGGTCCTTGGCCCTCTCTCCGACACCTACAGACATACAGACAGACACAGACAGACAAAGACAAACAGACACCACGGTCCTTGGCCCTCCCTCCGACACCTCCTATAGACATACAGACAGACACAGACAGACAAACAGACACCACGGTCCTTGGCCCTCTCTCCGACACCTACAGACATACAGACAGACACAGACAGACAAAGACAGACAAACAGACACCACGGTCCTTGGCCCTCTCTCCGACACCTCCTATAGACATACAGACAGACAAAGACAGACAAA
>NC_091587.1:6713694-6718694 GCF_042767895.1 Penaeus vannamei | reverse complement strand
AATAAGTAAGCGATCGAGTACGTGTACACATATAAGCGCCTGTACAATATACCTACACCCGGACTACACCCCCCCCCTTCCAAACCACCTCCAAAAACGCGTACACCCCCCCCCCTCCCTCCCTTGAACCAGCGAACACCCCCAACCACCTAAGCGTACACACGAGGCCTACATGTACACACGCGTACACACGAGGCCTACATGTACACACGCACAGCCCCGCGCGCACACAAGCCACTCGCACACGCCTCCCCGACCTCCGCGCCTTCGAATCTATGAATGCAAGCTCTTAACGCAGCCTCACGGTCCGTCATTACCTCATAAATCAACGCGAGGGCTGCCAATCACGGCCGAACGATCAATAACTGCTGCTAAATGAGGTTCCATTGGCTCTTCGAGGGCGTTCGGGGTTAACCTAGGTTGGGGGGGGGTTAAGCTTCCGTCGGGGTGGGGGTGGGGGGGTGCGGTGCGGGGAGGGGGGAGGATCGGCGTTTGAGTCGTTCGTTTTTATCTTTTTTTTATTTATTACTTTTTATTTTTTTGTTTTTTTCAAGTCTTTCGTCTTTCTTTTTTTATCATTTGTTTTCCTTCCCATCATGATAAATGTTGGGTTTTGATTCATTTATCTTTTCATGTATAACTATTTTCTTTTATTAATTCTCTCGTCTTTCTTCATCCTTTGTTTTCCCATTACGGTAAATTTGGGGTTTTGACTCATCAATCTTTTTTTATTTATCCCTAATTTCTATATTTTTTCGACATTCCTTTTTAATAATTTGTTTTCCCATTACGATAAATTATCTGGGTTTGATTAGCTATATCATTACGATGCTTTTTTTTATCTCCCTTCGTCTATATTTTGTTTATTTACGGTCGTATTCTTAAAAAAAATCGTGAAAAATCCTTTTCTAAGGAATAATACCACAAAAAACGAAAAAAAATACAATTGTTATATCAAAATAAGGTTAAAGGATAAGTACGTTGTATTTTTGAAATTAAAAGCCCTAGAGTTACGTCAAGGCTTCCTACAGTCGTGAAGATTCTGGCGTCGGGAAAACTGCGTCAAGAATCGATAGACGTTAGACAATTCCTTTGAGCAAACGGGCTATTAGATCTATACATTGAAATTCCACCCCCACCCCCCACCCCCCAAAAAAAAATCATAATAAACTTCTTTTTGTGTTAATTTTCTCACCTTACCAACACCTACACAAACAAAAAAATCTATCTAAAAGGACGCCATGTTCGAAAATAACAATAATTACTAAAAATAATATATATATATATATATATATATATATATATATATATATATATATATATATATATATATATATATATACACACACACAACTATAATAGCGACCTCTGCAAACTCCCTTGAATGAAAAGTAACAGCCGCGATTCCCTAGGCCTATCTACCTGACCACCTACGCACACACACACACACACAAGGTCAGTTCCCACGCAGGTACGAAACACTCACTACCACACTTCCCGTCCACTAGGATACAGCGCCATGACATCCTCTGTAGGACTCTCTCTCTCTCTCCCTCTCTCGCTTTCTGTCTGTGTCTCTTTCTTTCTTTCTTTTTTTTCTCTCTCTCTTTGTCTGTCTCCCTGTTTCTGTCTGTCTGTTTGTCTCTCTCTCTCACTCTCTTCCTTCCTCTCTCTCTCTCTCTCTCTCTCTCTCTCTCTCTCTCTCTCTCTCTCTCTCTCTCTCTCTCTCTCTCTCTCTCTCTCTCTCTCCCTCTCCCTCTCTTCCTGTCTCTGTCTGTCTGTCTCTCTCTCTCCCTCTCTTCCTGTCTCTGTCTCTCTCTTTCTCTCTCTTTCTGTCTCTGTCCCTCTTTTTGTCTCTCTCTCTCTCTCTCTCTTCCTGTCGCTCTCTCTCT
Source organism: Penaeus vannamei (assembly GCF_042767895.1). NCBI lineage: Eukaryota > Metazoa > Arthropoda > Malacostraca > Decapoda > Penaeidae > Penaeus > Penaeus vannamei. The sequence goes on along the minus strand of NC_091587.1, from coordinate 6,716,802 downwards.
CTCTCTCTCTCTCTCTCTCTCTCTCTCTCTCTCTCTCTCTCTCTTCCTGTCGCTCGCTCTCTCTCTCTCTCTCTCTCTCTCTCTCTCTCTCTCTCTCTCTCTCTCTCTCTCTTTCTCTTTCTCTTTCTCTCTACCTGTCTCTCTATCTCTCTCTCTACCTGTCTCTCTATCTCTCTCTCCCTGTCTCTCTATCTCTCTCTCTCCCTGTCTCTCTATCTCTCTCTCTCCCTGTCTCTATATCTCTCTCTCTCTCTCCCTGTCTCTCTATCTCTCTCTCTCCCTGTCTCTCTATCTCTCTCTCTCCTTGTCTCTCTATCTCTCTCTCTCCTTGTCTCTCTATCTCTCTCTCCCTGTCTCTCTATCTCTCTCTCTCCCTGTCTCTCTATCTCTCTCTCTCCCTGTCTCTCTATCTCTCTCTCCCTCTCTTCCTGTCTCTCTATCTCTCTCTCTCCCTCTCTTCTTGTCTCTCTATCTCTCTCTCTTTCTCTCTCTTCCTGTCTCTCTCTCTCTTTCTCTCTCTTCCTGTCTCTCTCTCTCTCTCCCTCTCTTCCTGTCTCCCTCTCTCTCTCTCCCTCTCTTCTTGTCTCCCTCTCTCTCTCTCCCTCTCTTCCTGTCTCTCTCTCTTTCTCTCTCTCCCTCTCTTCCTGTCTCTCTCTCTCTCTCTTTCTCTTTCTCTTTCTTTTTCTCTTTCTCTCTCTCTCTCTCTCTTTCTCTCTCTTCCTGTCTCTCTCTCTCTCTCTCTCCCTCTCTTCCTGTCTCTCTCTCTCTCTCTCTCCCTCTCTTCCTGTCTCTCTCTCTCTCTCTCTCCCTCTCTTCCTGTCTCTCTCTCTCTCTCTCCCTCTCTTCCTGTCTCCCTCTCTCTCTCCTCTCTTCCTGTCTCCTCTCTCTCTCTTCTCCCTCTCTTCTTGTCTCCTCTCTCTCTCTCTCCCTCTGCTTCCCTGTCTCTCTCTCTTTCTCTCTCTCCCTCTCTTCCTGTCTCTCTCTCTCTCTCTCTCCCTCCTCTCTTCCTGTCTCTCTCTCTCTCTCTCTCTCTCTCTCTCTCCCTCTCTTCCTGTCTCTCATTCTCTCTCTCCCTCTCTTCTTCCTGTCTCTGGTCTCTCTCTCTCTCTCTCTCTCTTCCTGTCTCTCGTCTCTCTCTCTCTCTCTTCCTGTCTCTCGTCTCTCTCTCTCTCTCTTCCTGTCTCTCGTCTCTCTCTCTCTCTCTTCCTGTCTCTCGTCTCTCTCTCTCTCTCTTCCTGTCTCTCGTCTCTCTCTCTCTCCCTCTCTTCCTGTCTCTCTCTCTCTCCCTCTCTTCCTGTCTCTCTCTCTCTCTCTCTCTCTCTATCCCTCTCTTCCTGTCTCTCATTCTCTCTCTCCCTCTCTTCCTGTCTCTCATTCTCTCTCTCCCTCTCTTCCTGTCTCTCTCTCTCTCTCCCTCTCTTCGTGTCTCTCTCTCTCTCCCCCTCTCTTCGTGTCTCTCTATCTCTCCCTCTCTTCCTCTCTATCTCTCTCTCCCTCTCTTCCTGTCTATCTCTCTCTCCCTCTCTATCTCTATCTCTCCCTCTCTTCCTGTCTCTCTATCTCTCTCTCCCTCTCTTCCTGTCTCCCTCTCTCCCTCTCTTCCTTCTCCTTCTCTCCCTCTCTTCCTGTCTCTCTCTCCATTTTCCTGTCTCTCTCTCTCCCTCTCTTCCTGTCTGTCTCCCTCTTTCCCCTCTCTCCCTTCCCTCCTCCATCTTCCTCTCTCTCTCATTCTATATCCCTCTACCTACCCTTTTCTCTCTTCCTGTCTCTCTCTCTTTCTCCCCCTCTTTTCCTGTTTCTCTCTTTCTCTCCCTCTCTTCCTGTCTCTCTCTCTCTCTCTCTCTCTCTCTCTCTCTCTCTCTCTCTCTCTCTCTCTCTCTCTCTCTCTTTCTCCCCCTCTCTTCCTGTTTCTCTCTTTCTCCCCCTCTTTTCCTGTTTCTTTCTCTCCCTCTCTTCCTGTCTCTCTCCCTCTCTTCCTGTCTCTCATTCTCTCTCTCCCTCTCTTCCTGTCTCTCATTCTCTCTCTCCCTACTCTCTCCTGTCTCCTCTCTGCTCTCTCTGCTCTCTTCGTGTCTCTCTCTCTCTCTCTTCTACCTTATCCCTCTCTTCGTGTCTCTCTCTCTCTCCCCCTCTCTTCGTGTCTCTCTATCTCTCCCTCTCTTCCTCTCTATCTCTCTCTCCCTCTCTTCCTGTCTCTCTATCTCTCTCTCCCTCTCTATCTCTATCTCTCCCTCTCTTCCTGTCGCTCTATCTCTCTCTCCCTCTCTTCCTGTCTCCTTCTCTCCCTCTCTTCCTTCTCCTTCTCTCCCTCTCTTCCTGTCTCTCTCTCCATTTTCCTGTCTCTCTCTCTCCCTCTCTTCCTGTCTGTCTCCCTCTTCCCCTCTCTCCTTCCCTCTCTACCTCATCTTTTCCCTCTCTCTACTCATTCTATATCCTCTGCCTACCTTTTTCTCTCCCGTCTGCTCCGTCTCCCTCTCCCTCTCCCTCTCCCTCTCCATCTCCCTCCCCCCCTCTCTCTCCCCCCCTCTCTCTCTCTCTCTCTCTCTCTCTCTCTCTCTCTCTCTCTCTCTCTCTCTCTCTCTCTCTCTCTCTCTCTCTCTCTCTCTCTCTCTCTCTCTCTCTCTCAGCCAACCCGACATCCTACCATCCTTAAAATGGCGGACACGGATCGGCAGTCGTGGCTTGGCGAATTCTTGAAACAGACACACGCACGCGGGTACAAGAATACGTACACGAAAAACACGTACATGATTTGTAAAAATAAAGAAAAAGAACAAGAAAAAAAATTAAAAGCATGTCCACAAAAAAAAAAAAAAAACGTACACGAAAAATGCGTACTAGCAAACACGTACACGAACAATTACGTACATGAACCAAAATACATCCATAGAAAAAACACGTGCATGATAAAACACAAAAAAAAGTTTCCTCAAACTATCGAATAAGGACAAAATATGTATAATCATTTTTGTTTTGATTCTGATAGGCCTGAGCTCAAAACCCCCTTCTTTAACCATTTCTGTTGGGAACGTTTCTTTCAAAGTCATACCACAATCTATTAATTATCTATAAATTATTAAATAACAATAATGAATGATTCACTTGTTC
>NC_091587.1:6685035-6692535 GCF_042767895.1 Penaeus vannamei | reverse complement strand
TTATATGTATTTATCGACCTCTACACCCACCCACCCCCTCCCAACCCATCCACCCACTCACAACCCATCCACCCACTCACAACCCACCTATCCCTTCACCCACCCACTCCACCCATCTCTGAACAAACCCTAACACATTGTATATTTCTCTTTAAAAACATCAAACACATATTTAATAACCCTTTTTCTCGCCTTTCCAGCCCCGAGAGCAAGGGACGCATACGATCTCGACGTCATAGATGTGTTCGACATGGCCATGGAGATGCGGCGCCTCGATCACTCTCGCCATGATCCCGGCCCCGAGCTCGACGGGAATTTTGGCGGGAAATTTGGCGGGAATGGCGACACGTGGTACATTTTCCCCTCTCCGTTTTTTTTTTTTTTTTTCGTTTATTTTGAATTTGTTTTTCTTTCTGTTTGTTATTTTTTCTTCTCTTTGTTCTTATTTGTTTTTTGGTCTATATTTAATTTTCTCTGGTTTGTTTTTTTCTTTTTCTTTTCTATTTTTTGGCCGATTATTCATTTTCTTCTCATCTTCATCTATTTTCCATGTTTATTCTCCTCTTCGTCTACATTTTTTCTCCTCTTAAGACATTTATTTTGAGGAATTTGGATGAATGTTAAAATGAAATAAACATTTTTTTTTTATTTATTTCTTTTTAGGTTAGATGATCCGTCTCTCACACCCACAAGTCGGAGGAAGCTTCAATATTCCCCGGATGTAAGGTTTATTATTGTTGTTATTATTATTATTTTGTTATTATTGTTGTCGTCGTTATTGTTGTTATTGTTATTATTATTTTTTTTTATTATTGTTGTCGTCGTTATTGTTGTTATTGTTATTATTATTGTTATTTTTATTTTCATTGTTATTATTAGTATACTTGTCATTATTATTATTATTGTTATAGTTATTATTATCATTACCATTATTAACATTATTATTTTTTTAGAAGTGGTTTAGATTAAAATCTCTAGAAGCGATAAATATTTATTTATGCCTGAAACACATTTTGCCTCGCCCGGTAGCTTGGACTTTTTTTTTTTAGCAATATATTGGATAGCTTTCTATTTTATTGTTTTTTTCTGTGGCTTGTACGTGTTTTAAGTCTTTCTCTCTCTCCCTCTCCCTCTCTCTCCCTCCCCCTCCCTCTGCCCCCCCCCCCCCCTATCTTCCTATTTTACCCCCCTCCCATCCCAACCACTTCCTTTTCACTTCCCCTGCCCTACTTCCATCTCCATCCTACCCCTCCCCACTCTCCTCCTTTCTTCCTTCCCGACTCCCACACCTCTACCCTTCCCCTTCCTTACTTCCCACTTATCCCCACTCCACACTTCCCTCCTTTTCTCACTCCCCGCCTCTTCCTACTCCTTCCCGACTCCCACCTCCCCACCCTCCCCCTTCCCTATTTCTCCCCCTCCCCCTCCAACTCCCACCTCCCTTCCCCTTCGCAGGAAATCGCCCTAGGCCTGCAAAACTCCGACTACATCGAGGACGTGCAGGACAACCCTAAACCCCAGCGCACCGTGCCTGTCATCGCCAGCATCGGCAAGATACTGGATGATATCGACTCCAAGAGGTGCGAATAGGAGAGCGGGTCGAGCTTCGAAGCCGTTTCGAAACGCGATTCGTGTTTCGTTCGTTATTTTTTTTTTTTTTTTGAGTGTGCGTGTGTGTGTTTGTGTGTGTGTGTGCGTGTGCGTGTTTGTTTGTTTGATTGTTTGTTCGTGTTTGTGTGTTTCGCTGGGGTTTATAATGGTTTGATTTGGTGTTTATATAGTGGTTCGGTTGATTATATTTTGGTGGTGAACCGTATTCGCTGACAGATCTGAGGTGAGATTTAGGTTTCACTGTATGGTTTGGTCGCTTTGCAAAATGGGACTTTATGGGAATCTTTATCCCTTTAAAAACTGTCATAAACTAAGTCATTTTGGATTTTTTTTTTTTTTTTTTTTTTTGTAAACCTAGTTAAGAGGTTTGCCCCCAACTACTTTTAACGTATTGTTTGTTCGGAATCTGATTTATTATGTAGTTGCTTGTTCAGTTTTTTATCTTCGTATATCATAATTTGTTTGTATTATTTTTTTAATCATCTGAATCCCACTGTTTTACCTGTTCATAACCCACCTGTTCAGATCGCATGGTGTTCATAACTCCATCAAAAGCAAACTACATTTAACCGCATCTCAATTTTTCTTGCGCTGCTTCAAAATGTTTCATATCTTGTTCTTTGGATTCTTTGTTCCATAATTACCATCTTATTCCGTAATTAACATAATTATCTTGTTCAGCATCTCGTCTTTTTTTCGTACATTTTTTATCATAATCTTCTATCTGGTTCCTCATTCCAATCACATTGCTTATTCCGTATCAAGATCATCTCATTTCCTATACCGAATTAAAATCACCATTCTCTTTATTTTGTTCCAAAGTGTTACTCTGCTGCACCAAACTCACCATCATTCTCTTTATTTTGTACCAAAGTATTACTCTACTGCACCAAAATCGCCATCTTCCTCCTTTTCCACACCAAAACTAAAACTTAGCCTTTTATTCCATGTCAGAAACTACCATTTAACTGCTTATTCCACACCAAAAGTCACCGTTTTAACCGTTGTTCCATACCCCAAAAATAATTTTACCCCCATCATTCGATACCAAAACTACCATTTTACCCCCGCTATCTTATACCACAAATAAACTACCATTTTACCCCTGCTCTGCTATACCACAAAAAATACCATTATACCACCATCATTCCATACCAAAACTACCATTTTACCCCCGTCATTCCACACACAAAAACACCTTTTTACTCCCTCCCGCTCACCTAAAATAGAGCGCGGACGCAGAGCAGAACAGCCGTTGGAACAACCGATGGAACAACAGGTGGAACAACCGATGGAACAACAGGTGGAACAACCGATGGAACAACAGGTGGAACAACAGGTGAAACAACCGATGGAACAACAGGTGGAACAACCGATGGAACAACCGACCACGACTTCCCGCCGGTGTTCATGAGAGGCGGTTTATTCCCACAGGATACTAAAGTAAGTCCTGGATTTTGGCTGTCTGTTGTGGCCAGTTGATAACTATTGTTATTTTGGTTATAGTTGCTGTTGGGATTGCGATAATGATGATGATGAAGAGGAGGAAGAGGAATATTGTTTTTTTTTATTGTTATTGACATAATTAGAATTATTGTTAGTTTTTTTTTAGTATCACATAGTACTGTTATTATTTTTTATTATTATTTTATCATGATCACCATGATCATGGTCACCACCATGACCTTGATCATCATGATCACCACCACCATCGCCATCACAAACACCATCATCATCCTCATCAATCATCATCACCACCACCCACCATCATTATCACCACCACCACCATCATTATCACCACCACCACCATCATCATCATCATCACCACCATCATCATCACCACCATCACCACCACCACCACCATCATCATCATCATCATCATCCTAATCACCATCATCACCACCACCACCACCATCACCACCATCATCACCACCACCACCACCACCACCACCACCATCATCATCATCATCCATCATCCCCTTCACCATCACCACCACCACCACCACCATCATCATCCTCACCACCATCATCACCACCATCACCACCACCACCACCACCATCATCATCATCATTTTTTTAGTATGACAGAGTACTGTTATTATTTTTTTATTATTATTTTATCATGATCACCATGATCATGGTCACCACCATGACCTTCATCATCATCATGATCACCACCACCATCGCCATCACAAACACCATCATCATCATCCTCATCAATCATCATCATCATCATCAATCATCACCACCACCACCATCATTATCACCACCACCACCATCATCATCACCACCACCATCATCATCACCACCACCATCATCATCACCACCACCACCATCATCATCACCACCACCATCATCATCACCACCACCACCACCATCATCACCACCACCATCATCATCACCACCACCATCATCACCACCACCATCATCATCATCACCACCACCATCATCATCATCACCACCACCACCACCACCACCACCACCATCACCACCACCACACCATCATCACACCCTCACCACCACCATCACCACCACCACCACCATCACCACCATCACCACCACCACCACCACACCATCATCACACCCTCACCACCACCACCACCACCACCACCATTCACTCCGATATGGCTTTACTTCCTTGCCTTAACTGACCCTGCAGAAAGCTACTTTGTCAACCGCCCAGCGCCCAACGGACACCACCGACACTCCTCCAGTCACAGACAGCTCAGGATTCGGCGCAACTGACACTGCCCCGACCACAGCCACCGTCACCGTCACGTCAACAGAGACGACCACCACCACAGCCACCGAGACACTTCTGGTCACCACCACAGCCACCGAGGTCTCCACCACCACAGCCACCGAGGTTACCGCCACCACCCGGACTTTTTCCGTCACCACGACCTACACGGAGACCGAGACACTGACCAGCACTGTCACGGTCAGCACTGTCACGCCCAGCACTGTCACGCCCAGCACCATGCCCGGGGAAGTCGACGCTCCTATCGTAGACTCGCCCTCTGCTGACCACAACAAGGGACCTGCGATCACTCCTGTTCAGCCTGTTCCTCGTGAGTACGATCTCCCCTTTCCCCTTTAGCGGAAGAGAAAACACGAATGAGGTTTATTGAAAATACCTTTTAAAATTTTATATATATATATAAATCATATCATCATCAAATTTAGATACCAACTTAAAAATATTCTGCCTAATGCTTTTTTTCCATCGCGATTTTAAAATATTCAAATCAGAGGGATACGCGGCTAAAAACATTCAGACAGCTAATTTTTCCATCAGGTCTTTTAAGATATTGAAACCAAATTTAGATATGGACAAAAATATCCCGCCTATTGGGATTGTTTTTTTTTCATCAGGATTATAAAATACTCAAATCCAAGCAAACTACGGGCCTAAAAACATTCAGACAACTATTTTTTTTCCATCAGGTCTTTTAAGATATTGAAACCAAATTTAGATATGGACAAAAATATCCCGCCTATTGGGATTGTTTTTTTTCATCAGGATTATAAAATACTCAAATCCAAGCAAACTACGGGCCTAAAAACATTCAGACAACTATTTTTTTTCCATCAGGTCTTTTAAGATATTGAAACCAAATTTAGATATGGACAAAAATATCCCGCCTATTGGGATTGTTTTTTTTCATCAGGATTATAAAATACTCAAATCCGAGTAAACTAGGGGCCTAAAAACATTCTGACAGCTATTTTTTTCCATCAGGTCTTTAAGATATTAAAACCAAATTTAGATTTGGGCAAAAGTATTCCACCTAATGTTCTTTTTTCCATGGTGATTTCAAAATATTCAAATCAGAGCAAGATACAGATCAAAAAACATTCAGACAACTATTTTGTATTTTTTTCAAGATATTGAAACCAAGCTGGGATACGGACCTAAAAAACATTCAAACTAACCGCCTTTTTCCCTTCGCAGCGTCCGGGTGGCTCTACGGTTCCTTGGTCTTCGCTGGGCTGGGCCTGGTGCTCATGGTGGCCGGGAGCGTCTGGCTGATCATCACCTTCGTCAGGAAAGCGACCTTGAATGGCAGAAGGAGAGGCCTCGTCTAATCTCGGGGGTTTAAGAGGTCATTTAGGTTGCCATGGTTACTAAAGGTCGAGTTGCAGAAGTCGCCGAGGGCCAGGTTGCCATAGTTACCAGAGGTCGGGTTGCAGAGGTCGCCGGGGGCCAGGTTGCCATAGTTACCAAAAGTCGGGTTGCAGAGGTCGTCGGGGGCCAGCTTGCCATGGTCAACAAGCGTCAGGATGACCAGGTCATTTAGGACTGGGCAGAGGTCACCCTGTGGCAGTTTAAAGGTCTCAAAGGGGCAGCATTGTGCCCAGGTCACCAAGAAACATGAACTGCGCTACCGAGGTTACGCTTTGCAGAGGGCAGTAAGCATTGCCCAGGTCAACAAGAACCGCGCTACCGAGGTTACAATAGACTGACAGGTCATCAAGGGCATGGATACCTAAGTCACCGTCAGGCTGTCGGCGTCACTTAGGCTGTCGGGGCGGGGGAGCCTTTTGCATAGAATAAAAGAATATATTTATATATTTCGTTCGTTGAACTAGCAATTATGCCTCTCACATTTTTAATGCTGTTTAACCACTAGGATTTTCGATTGGCAAATGATGACGTCATCGCTTTTGCTTTCGTCACGGTTTTCAAATATAAGAGTTCGAATTTTCCAAAGGGCCAGAGCATCTGAAAGCCTCTTGCTTTCGAAACCGAGTGCATTCGAGGCTTAAAATGAAAAAAAAGATTTTTAAACCGAGTGCATTCGAGGCTTAAAATGAAAAAAAAGATTTTTAAACCGAGTGCATTCGAGGCTTAAAATGAAAAAAAAGATTTTTAAACCGAGTGCATTCGAGGCTGAAGTTAAAAAATTGTTTTCGAAACCGAATGCATTCGAAAGGGAGAATTTTGTTTTCGAAACCGAGTGCATTCGAAAGGGAGAATTTTGTTTTCGAAACCGAGTGCATTCGAGGCTGTTGAGAAATTCTTGCTTTCGAAACCGAGTGCATTCGAGGCTTGGAATGAGAAAATTTTGTTTTTTTAAACCGAGTGCATTCGAAAGTGAGGTTTTTTCCGAAACCGAGTACATTCGAGACTTGGAATGAAAATTTTGTTTTCAAAACCGAGTGCATTCGAGGCTGAAGTTAAAAAATTGTTTTCGAAACCGAGTGCATTCCAAAGGGAGAATTTTCTTTTCGAAACCGAGTGCATTCGAGGCTGAAGTTAAAACATTGTTTTCGGAACCGAGTGCATTCGAAACTAAATTGAGAAAATTGTTTTCAAAGCCGGATGTAGTCACTTGACTGGATTCAAAATTCTGCGATTGGCGTGTTGCTCTCATGTATATTTCTGAAAGATGTATTGTAAATAATAGCTTGGACTATTCCAGAGAATATTGATGTATATGGATGTCTTTATATTTAAATTATGTACCCGTTACATTTTAAAAGTATTACGTTTATCATTTACACTAAAATCAAATATGTATGTAATTTTTTTGCCAAATGTTTTAGTGTAATGTGTATTGTTTTCTGTGTTTTGGTTTTATTAAATTATTGCAAAAAGTTTGTTTTTTATTTTAAAAACAGCAATAACGTTACATTATATGTTGGTTCATATGTTCATATATCCCGATATACACGACCTTCTTCCCAGCGTAGAGAGGTTTGAATGAGAATGGATATCTTGACAATACAAGAGATGTATTTGATCGGTTTCGAATACATCTTAGTCAGGAATACGTGTATTTCTGATGAAGACGTAATCGAAACCGGTCAAATACATCTCTAGTATTGTGAAGATTTTAAAAAACATTTATTTCTGTTGAAGACGTAATCGAAACCGGTCAAATA
>NC_091587.1:6665035-6670035 GCF_042767895.1 Penaeus vannamei | reverse complement strand
CTTTTACAGGAACCCTTCATTGACATTAACGTCGGGGGAGGGGAGGTGGCTGGCGAAGACCCAGACAAGCTCATGGTGTGGGGCGTTACTGTCTTTGGTCGGGTATGTTTCTCACTGATTATTTTTCCAAACTGTTAACCTGTTGGATCTGGGTGCCTCGTGCCTTGCATGTAGACCAAAATCTGGGCACAAGGCACACTAAGTGGCAATTCTTCCTGGTTTATGGATTGTAATCTGAGCTAGATGTCAAGACCCTATGCCTGTTAGCTCATTTTCTGCTGATGTGCTTTTGCTGATTTGCCATATTCTGAGGACTGTATTTATCATTTGTTATGCTTTTTCAGTATGATGATGTTTGTTGAGCAGCAAATTATTTTCCAGGTAGTTTACACTCTGTTTGATAATAGCATTAGTAAGGAATGCTGTATTATTTGTGTTATTTTTTATCTTTTCACAATATTTAGTTTTCTGTAACAAACCCTGTGTTCCTGGTAATTGTAGGCAGGAATAAATCACACTGCATGTGCATATACTGTCCTCCCTGGACCTAATGCTGTTATTGGCGTTGAGGTTACACTCCATCCTCAATGGAAATACTGCAAGAGTCCCTTCCTAAAGGCACACTGATTCATACCCACCAACCGGCAACTCTACCTTGTAGTGAGGCCTATCACCCTGGTGCTGTGATATGTTGTGATGAGATGGCCCTGGATCTAACAAGTTGATAGTGGTATATGACTCATTGTGAGTTGTATATTTCATATATCATTTATATATTTTTTTTGTATTCACTTATTTCTTGAAGGCATTAGTGATTTTGATCTGAGAGAGGAAATTTTTCAGATAATGTCTGTTTTTAATCTGAATGTAGTACATTAGTGCAGTGATTAACACAAAAGTGTTCTCATGAATAGGTTATGGTTCGTAGTGGTGTTGATGGCACTTGTCCCGAGGGTTGCGGTTGGCAACACATCCCAACGCCACCAGAAAGGGATGTGACAACTGTAGGAATAGGACGTTCAGGGAGAGTGTGGTCTGTAACCTGGGACGGCACCATTCTCGTGAGGACTGGGGTGACAAGGGATGCGCCCACAGGTTTGTTATTACTAGATTCTTTTCTATACTTTACCTTATGTTATCCTTGCCCATGGCCAGGCCTCTCCCTTTGCCATTGCCCTTGACTTTCCTTCCTTTCATTTCCTTTGCATCGCTTGCCTTACCTTGACTTACCTGGAATCCAATATTTTTCAAACTTGCCTTTCATGTATTTTTGTCTCTTTTGTTTTTGTTTTAGCTGTCTGATTAACAGTTGATTCTCAGGTGTTGATTGGATTGTCGTTGAGCCTCCAAATGGCAGTCCTCTGCAGCAGGTGGCGGTTGGAATGAAGTCGGTGTGGGCCTTGACAAGGGACCATAAGGTATGGTTCCGGAGAGGACTCCAAGCATCAAAGGAAGGTTCTTCAGAGCATAACAGATCAGGCAATGGAACTAGTCAGTCCAAGACGGACACAGGAACGACTGGCAGTAGCTGGCTGAAGATGGTGGGCATGCTAAACATGATTTCTGTTGGCCCAAATGACCAGGTTAGAAAACAGGTTTTTATTTCCATGGTAATTAGATATCTTTTCATTGGACATTATGGGTTTTGGAGAAATTACAACATTCATGTGATTCTTTCAGGGTTAAACTAACTCTCTTATTTGTGTAGGTCTGGGGCATCGGTAGTGAAGACTACAGTTTGCTCATCCGCACAGGCATCACTGAGACGGAGCTCACAGGGCGAACTTGGCGGCCCATTTGTCTCCCAATTGACATATCAGTGACCCCAGAGCCAACCCCTAGTCCCAGCCCTGCACCAAGTCCAGGACCCTTATCCAAGATCACTTCAGAGAGTGAGAGTAACACACCAGTTGATGGGGGACTGAGGAAATTAGAACCTCAGTGTGACGGTGAAAGTTTACTTAGCCTACAGACTTCAGATGGAGAAGACCTACAAAGCATGGCCACAGCTATGAACAACCTAAAATTGCTGGACAGTTCTGCTTCTCCTCCAAGTGGAGCAGTATCAGCAGGTGATGAATCGGAGAACAAGAATAAGACTAGCTTACCAAACTTACAGCTGAAGCAAAAAGAGAAAGATGAAGCAAATGTTACTGGAGCTGGGGAGAAGAGTGAAACTTCCCCGGGTCATGATAGCCGGGACTCAAGCATCAAAATACGCTACCCAGAGGATTACCCAAGTTCACTTAGCTCCTCTGTCGTGTCTGACCCAGGTGGGGAATTCATTAGCAGTTTTCAAGCTGGCGAGAGTAGTCCATTGGCCAATGGGGTCATTGCTGTGAGTGAAGAAGGTAACAAAACGAATATGAACAAAGGACAGTCAGTGGAAGGGGAAGTTCAGGGAGTGCCAGAAGAGGATCACCAGTTGACCAAAAGTGATAGAGTAGAAGAACCAACGCACGAGGGTCCACCATCACTGCAGCACTCGAGTGGGGAGTGGAGTGAGTCACGCCTTCGCCACGTGAGCAGCAGTAGTGCAGGCAGTGAAGCTGGCCTTGGACGGGGTTCTCTGGTCGTAACCAGAGAAGAGAAGCCAGAGTACAATGTGATACCCTTTCAAGCTGAACACCTGTGGCTATGGATATCTGGTGGAGGGTGTTGGGTTAGCGCCAATAACATGCCGCGTTGGTAAGTCTCATGTTTTCTAAGCTGGCATTATAGGGTTGTGGTATGGGGCAAAATGCGTAATGCAGCTTTACGGGAGTTGGTATATTTTGACATTTGGATTAACTGGAATATTTGTCTTAGTTAAGCTTAGTTATATTATTATTTTTTATTATTACTTTTCACATACATTCTTTCACGTAACGTATATACCACTTTTATGCCTTGGATGTTTTAAAATTCTAATTTTTTCATTTTGATTTCAATGCTCTGCATCACTGAACTTATTCATTAGGAGGTAAGTTAAAGATCTTTCAGACAATTTACGAAGGAAGAGAAATAGCCTTTTAAATTCTCAAATATCTGTGCACACTGGACAAGATGCAAGAGATATCATCCAAATAAAAGTTATCTGTATTAGAAATATCCAGTGTATAACTGAAATTAAGATGATACAGTTGTTTTTGAAGTGCATATTTCCCTTCCCTTATTCCTGTAGAGATTGAATAGCTTTGATTGGAATGAAGTTTCAATAAGTAAAAAAAAATAGAGAATTAATGCAGAGTATTGAAAACTAAGGGACTTTGTATAATATCTTTGGGTATTTTTATATTTTTTGTCAGTGACTTTTTAGAATATTTTATGCTTGTGGTTTGGTTTGATTATTGAATTAGTAAGTTAGCCATTAAAAGAAAGATCATAGTTACTGAAATACGTTGTAGTTATCAGTGGTTTCCTAGACAGATAGGTAGATGAGTTGATAAAGATTGGTAGATAGGTAGATAGGTTGAAAGATAAGTAGATAGATAGGTAGATAGATGATAGATTGATAGATTGATGAGTAAAATTTTTACACATTTGCACCAGCTTGGGAAATGCGGGTAAGAATGACATCTAGTAGATTTCTTGCCGTATATACAGCAGTAGGATTTTGCTTTGGATCCGAAGTTTAGCTAACATGAATTAACTGATTGCTGATAAAAATCTATACACAGGTTCATGAGCGTGGGATCTCCTGTCATGGCGTCTGAACCTTGGAGAGCTGAGGTGCTGCAGAAGCTGCATTGGCGTCATGAAAAGGAAATCAAGCCTTTCGAAGGGTAGGTTGAATGTTCTGTTTCGTTTTAGTGTTGTGATATCTAGTCTTCTCTGGGCACTAAAAGTAGAGGTCTTTCTCTTTTTTTTTCCTACTTGTTGTTATTGTTGTCCTCATCCTGGGCCTTGTCTTGCTGGTTGTGGTCCCCTCCCGTCCCTCTGTCATCTTTTGTTGTTTTTCTAAGGTCATTTCACTTTTTGATAGGTATGAAGAGGCAGTGGAGGGGTCTTCTTGGGTCATCTCGGGTCAGTGCCGCTGGTGGGCTGGGGGCCAGTTGGTACCAGCGACCTTGGAGCTGACGATGGTGGGCTCTCGCAGGTCACAGGTTCAGGATGCCACACTTGTGGTACACTATAACTTGGGCTCTGCAAAGACAGTAAGGAAAAAAGTGCTTGTGTAGTTAAAAGATATTATTTATTTATTTATCTATTTATTATTATTTATTTTTAGGAACTAGGACTTTTTTATATTAAGTAATTTTCCTGAAGGATTGATTTTTTATTTTTTATTATTAGCTATATTATTATGATTTATTTTTTTTATTTATTATGTTTTTTATCCTTACTTTCCTTTATTCACATCTGTCCTCATTACTCATCCTAGGTTGAGATCTCATGCTGCGCAATATTGATGAGTGTCATATCGGTGGAGCCTGGAACAGCCAAGTCTGTCGTTGGGATATATCATCCTTCCGAGCCCCTCCACCCAAAGGCGCTCGTCTTTTCAGCCGAAACAGATGCTGAAGACTGGCTGAATCATATCTCAAATGGTGAGATAATTTTGATGTGGATTTCTGTGTATTTGCTGTGAATAGCGATGGGTACAAGTAGAGATTCAGAATGAGATGTATTTTCATTAGGGCAAATATGATTTTATAGTGAAGTTGGGATGTCGTTTTTTATGTATGTCTGCATTTTTATATATATGTTTATATATGTGTGTATGTGTATCCAAGTGTGTGTTTTGATCAGTATCGTCACTTTGATCCTCTTTTGGATTAGAAAGTACTTTGGATATCAGTAGTATCGATGCTGTTTTTATGATAATCTCCAAAAGATTGTCCTAAGCAGTATCTCTTAAAAAGATTCTTGCTTGAGCTAAAACATTCTTTACCAGCTTGTAACCAGTTCCGAGGCCTAACAGGAAGGCCCTCCTCATACACTGTGTGGGCGGTGACAACAAGAGGGGATGTTTTCCTCCATGACTGCTCTGTCACAGAAGAGGAGGTCAGTACTCCAAA